>NW_022681467.1:40937404-41184904 GCF_009764315.1 Trachypithecus francoisi
AAACTCTCTGTACAATCTTCATAAGTTTTCATAAACCTAAAACCATTCTTTTTAAAAAAGGTGGGGCTTTCTTATGTATCTCTTTATAGGCTTTGTTGAATTTCTTAAGGAGAAAAAAAAACTCCTCAAAGAGATAACCACACCTGTTGTCTCTAATCCCTTTCTTCTTGTATCAATCTGTCCTGGCACTGCTATAAATAAATACCTGAGACTGGGTAATTTACAAAGAAAAGAGGTTTAATTGGCTCACGGTTCTGCAGGCTGTACAGGAAGCATAGTGCATCTGCTTGGCTTCTGGGGAGGCCTCAGAAAGTTTCTAATCATGGTGGAAGGCAAAAGAGCAGCAGGCATTTCCCGTAACAGGAGCAGGAGCAAGAGAGAGTAGTGTGGGGGCGGGGGTGCTATACACTTTTTTTTTTTGAGATGGAGCTTCAGTCTTGTTGCCCAGGCTGGAGTGCAATGGTATACTCTTGGCTCACCGCAACCTCCGCTTCCTGGGTTCAAGCGATTCTCCTGCCTCAGCCTCCCTAGTAGCTGAGATTACATGCACCCACCACCACATCCGGCTAATTTTGTATTTTTAGTAGAGACGGGATTTCACCATGTTGGTCAGGCTGGTCTTGAACTCCTTACCTCAGGTGATCCGCCCGCCTTGGCCTCTCAAAGTGCTGGGATTATAGGCGTGAGCCACCGTACCTGGCCACACACTTTTTAACGACCAGATCTCATGAGAACTCACTCGCTATCACGAGAACAGCATGAGGGGATGGTGCTAAACCATTCATGAGAAATTCACCTCCACCATCCAACTACTTCCCATCAGGCCCCACTTCCAACACTGGGGATTACAGTTCAACATGAGATTTGGTGGAGACACAGATCCAAACCATATTAACTCCCATCCTCTCTCGCCTATGCCTACTCCAACCAGTGTGCCCCCACCACCATCTTCTCATCACTCCACCGCCAATGTCTTTGTCAAAGTTACCATTGTTCTCCAGCTTGCTAAGTCCTGGTCAGTTCTCATCTCTAGTCCTAGCTGGCCCACCAGCTGCACTTGCCATGGGTGATTGCTCACTCTTCCTTGAGTTACTTTCTTCACTTAGCTTCAGGACAGCATGATGTCTTGGTTTTACTCCTTCTTCATGGATTGCTCCCTCAGTCTCCTTTGCTGGTTCCTCCTCTCCTCCCCAAAGGTCAAATTCTGGGAATCCCTGGGCTCAATTCTTGATCTTCCCTTTTATCCATACTAATTTCTTTCCTTTTTTAACTATTACTTTAAGTTCAGGGGTACATGTGCAGGTTTGTTGTATAAGTAAACTCATGGCATGGGCATTTGTTGTACAGGTTATTTTGTTACCAGGTGATAAGCCTAATACCCATTAGTTACATTTCCTAATCCTCCCCCTCCTCTCACCCTTCATCCTCAGGCAGGCCCCAGTGTGTGTTGTTTCCCTCTATGTGTCCCTGTGTTCTCATCATTTCGCTCCCATTTATAAGTGAGAACATGTGGCATTTGGTTTTCTGGCCCTGCGTTAGTTTGCTAAGGATAATGGCCTCCAGCTCTATCCATGTTCCTGCAAAGGACATGATCTCATTCTTTCTTTTCTCACCAGTATCATAGCTTCAAGTACCAACTGAATGCTGATGACTCCCACATTTGCATCTCCAGCCCAGCCCTCTCATCTAAACTCCAAACTCATATATCCAGCTGACTTCCTGATGTCTCAACATAGATGCCTCATATACATCTCAAACTTAGTAGATCCAAAACTGCATTCCTGAGCCTCAATTTCTTTGAGTCTGACATCAAAGAATGATGACATCATCCTTTTAGTCACTCCAACCAAAAATCCTGACATCATCTTTGACTCCTCACTTACTTTCACACTCCATATCCAATCCATTAGGAAATCTAATTCATCCTACCTTCAAAATGTGATTATAAAAGTATATATGAAGTACCTGTAATTTCCAAAATTGGAATATTCGTAACCTACACAGTGGGGTAGGGGAAGGGGTCCACCTTTTCCTCCGTCTCTTAATATTAGGATGTAACACAAAGTGACCCTGGAGTCCTTCCCAGCTTGAATGCTGTCTGTCCCCAGCACATGGCTGTAACACATTAGCCTCCAGCCCTCTGAAGTTCTAGCTCTACCCCACGTAATTTCTATGTCCTGTACTCACTCTGATGTGCCCTTCATTCCTGCCCCAGCCTGGGCTACCACCTCCCTTCCTGCCATTTCCTCCCTGTTCCTTTGCTCTTGGCTACCCTGGCTCCCTCCTGTCCCCACAATGCATATGTCTTCCCATATACTTCACCTCTGAAATAGGAGGTGTCCCCAGCTGGCCTCTCATCCCAGATTCTATGTCAATCTAGACAAGCCTCCTTGAATTCTTTGCCACTGCCAGGTCTCAGAAAGTCTCTTTCTAAGACCTTACAAGCCAATGAGGTTGTCCCAGCTTCTCTTCTATATGGCTCCCATTTATCAAAGCTGCACCAAGAGGTGAGTTCAGGTCCTAGCTTTCGCCTTCCTGGCTGTTTAATGGGGAAAATAACAACACCTACTTCATGCACCCATTCTGAGGATTAAATAAGATGTCTGGCACATAACAATCACGCAATAGGCATTTGCGTAATTGTTACCCTGCTGTTACTACTGCCCTCTGCACCACGCTTCATTCACATGCATGCTCTAATTTAATCCCTGCGTTGTGGGTTGAGATTTACAAATTAAGATGTACTATCATTTTTTTAAAAAAGAAATTGAGGCTCAGAGGGGTTACAAGTGAGATTTTTTTCCAACACGCTGCAGCTAGAAAGTGGCAAAGCAGAGATTCAGACTCGAGTGGGCCTGGCCCTAAAGTATTAGCCCTTGCTATATGATATACTGTACCCTCAAAATGACTTTCTCTGGGGAAGAGCAAATCCATAAAATGTACATACATGCACACTCCTTCTAAAAAGTAATGAGGGGCCAGTCTCGGTGGCTCACTGCTGTAATCCCAGCACTCTGAGAGGCCAAGTCGGGTGGATCACTTGAAGTCAGGAGTTCAAGACCAGCCTGGCCAACATAGTGAGACCCCATCTCTACTAAAAATACAAAAATTAGCCAGGCATGGTGGTGCATTCCTGTAATCTCAGCTACTCAGGAGATTGAAGCGGGAGAATGGCTTGAACCCCGGAGGCGGAGGTTGCAGTAAGCCGAAATTGCACTACTGCACTCCAGCCTGGGCAACAGAGTAAGACTCTGTCTCAAAGAAAAAAGAAAGAAAGAAAAATAGAAAGTAATATGGACATATGTACCAAAAAGTCTTACAGATGCTTGTACAGTTTATAAAATGCCTAAATAAAACGGTTGGAGTTATGTATAACAAGATATTATTAGTTTCTCTTTTGTTTGTGGAACTGCACATGATGTTTTACAGTCAATTACTATTTCTGCTATCTCAAGACCACTCCTGGCCAGACTCAGTGGCTCAATCCTGTAATCCCAGCACTCTGGGAGGCCAAGGCAGGTGGATCACTTGAGTCTAGGAGTTCAAGATCAGTCTGGGCAACATGGTGAAACCCCGTTTCTACCAAAAAAAAAAAAAAAACTAGCTGAGTGTGGTGGTGTGCACCTGTAGCCCCAGCTACTCGGGTAAGCGGATCACCTGAGGCTGGGAAGTGGAGGTTGCAGTGAGCCAAGATCTTGCCACTCCACTCCAGCCTAGGCAAGAGAGTGAGACTCTGTCTCAAAAAAAAAAAAAAAAAGATAAAGACACTCCTTTCTCTGGGTTGCATGGCATAAGAAATTACAATGGGTATACAAGATATCAAGGAACAAAGAGACCACACCTCCTCTGCATGCCTCCCAGGGGCAACATGACTCTGAAATAGATGTGACACCCTCTGGGGGGGGGACATGAACAATCTCTGTTGGGGAAAGTAACTAGGGTCTTAATTTTCTCATTTCTGTTGCAAAATGTCATCATCCAGAATTCTTTCCAATAACACATCAGCCCCTTTGAATTTACCTCACACATTTTTAAAGGTGTTGTTTGCTTACTGTTTTTTCCTTTCTACTCTCTCTCCCATCCTGTTGTTTCTATATTTGATACAAATATTTAAATTAAACATAGTCGAAGAAGGATGGTTTGCATTAGGGCTTCTGTTGCACTTGGCCATGATGCCCAGGGCCCAGGTGCAGGTCTCTCCAACAGCAAGGCAGACACCTGTTAGCCAGTGATTTTTTTATAAGAAAAATAATACAAGAACTTCTGATTAAAGATGGCAAAATGAAAGTGATGTAGCTCCACTTTCTTCTCTGAAACCCACAGCCTTCCTTCTTTGATGAAATTAGAAAGCAGTTTCAATCCTGGGCCACAGTTGGTTTTGAAGATCTGGATGGGAGGGTAACAGGGAAACCCACTGGGAAGGGTTAAGGTGCAGCTCAAGTGAAAACAACAGTGGTGAAAGCTCCAAGCACAGATCCTGGCACATAGTAGGTGTTCCATGGCCCTTATTCATGAAGGATGCTTGTTTTCTTCAAGCAGAGGGACTGCTAAGCTTGAGTCAGGCTAGGAGGAAGGGTGTGGGGAAGAGCCAGCATGAGTGAGGGCCACTGCCAGGAGAGGTGTCTCTTTCTCTCACATACACACACAAACACACACACAACACAAACACACACCAAAACACACATACACATGGAAACACACAAACACAAACACAATACACACACAAACATACAACACAAACACAACACACACACCAACACATACACATGGAAACACACAGATACATACACATGTACACACACACAAATACATATACACACACACAAACACATATACACAACACATATGTATATACACAGATACACAGAAGCACATCATACACACACAAACACATATACATGGAAACACACACACACACTTTCTCCAAGAGAAGGAACAGAGTCCAGGCCAAACCCATGGAATCAGATCCTGGGGCAGAACCAGCCACGAATCAGCCAGTGGGAGGGGTCAGGGAGATCTGGAGGACATGTGGATGACTTGGGGGGTGGCCCCCACTCGAAGCAGACCTGTCTGTCTTCTGACATCCCCAGCCTTCAGGCAAACCCTCTGCCTGGCACCCAACCTGAGGTTGGAGAGAGGGTGTAGCTGAGCTTCAGCCCTGACAAAGGCCACACCTCTCTGCCAGCCACAGCTGTGGCCCATAGATCCCGGGCTGGGGCCCAAAAGGTCTGGCCCCACCCAGCACAGCAATTATCTTGACATGTTAACTTGGGCAAGTTACTCTCCCTCTCCAGTCCTGAATTTTCTCTTCTGTAAAATGGGAATAGCCACATTGCCTTGTCTTCCTCCAAGGGGATGGTTGTATGGCTCTGCTGAACTATTCACAAAAGGAAATTGCTTTGTGACTCGCCCAAAACATTAGTCACTGTGATTATTAGCATCATCATCATTATTGTTCCTCAATCCACATGCCAGCTGTCCTCCACCCTCTCTCTCCTCTTGCCCTCTGGAATGTGGCTGAGTTGACAGTGGAAGGCTCTCCAGCACTCCCACGAGTCCTTCCCTGACTTATCTCTCTCCTCTAAGAACCTCCACCTTTTGCCAGCTGGTATTGAGTCAAGGGAAGGACCGTGCTTTCACCCCAAACATTCTCCCCACTACTGACCACCCTGATGAAGTGGGAAGAGCCGTGCCCATCAAGGGGCTCACTGATGGTTTGGGGGCACATCTCATCCTCTCTCTGACCTCAGCTGCCCCATCTGTAGAGGGAAAGTTGATGCAAACCTCACAGTGTTGGCATGAGCACTACACAGAATCATGTAAGATAAAGAGCCCATTTCAGGCCAGACGCAGTGACTCATGCCTATAATACCAGTGCTTTGGGAGGCTGAGGTGGGAGGATCACTTGAGCCCAGGAGCTTCAGACCAGCCTGGACAACATAGTGAGATCTCATCACTACAAAAATGAAAAAAATAGCTAGGTGTGGTGGCGTGCACCTGCAGTCCTAGCTACTCAGAAGTCTAAGGTGGGAAGATCACTTGAGCCTGCGAGAGCAAGGCTTCAGTGAACTGTGATTTTGCCACTGCATTCCAGCCTGGGTGACAGAGTAAGACCCTGTCTCCAAAAAAAAAAAAGAGCCGGTGGGGATAGGGTGCAGGTGGGGGCTGGACAATAGGCTCTGAGAAGCTTGTCATTGCATTTGTCTGTGTAGTGTAGAATAGCTAAACTAAGGCCAGGCGCGGTGGCTCAAGCCTGTAATCCCAGCACTTTGGGAGGCCGAGACGGGTGGATCACGAGGTCAGGAGATCGAGACCATCCTGGCGAACACGGTGAAACACTGTCTCTACTAAAAAATAGAAATAAACTAGCTGGGCGAGGTGGCGGGTTCCTGTAGTCCCAGCTACTCAGGAGGCTGAGCCAGGAGAATGGCGTGAACCTGGGAGGCGGAGCTTGCAGTGAGCTGAGATCCGGCCACTGCACTCCAGCCTGGGCGACAGAGCGAGACTCCATCTCAAAAAATAAATAAATAAATAAATAGAATAGCTAAACTATCCAGATATCCATCAACAAGAAATGATTAAGTGAAATACAACACATACACAGAGTAGAATACTATGCAGCCCTTAGAAAGAATGGAGCAAGGCATGGTCAGACTTCTTGGTTGCAAGCAACAGACATGGCACACTTGGCTGATATCAGAGAGACCATTTCATAACTCCAGGGTGCACCATCCACACTGGGTTCCATGTAAATACCCCCCTCTGCTATATTTTTTGAAACTGTGCAACTTTGAAGCTTTGCAAAGATACCAAGGAGTTTATAGAAATAATGATGAGTGGCCGGGTGCAGTGGCTTATGGCTGTAATCCCAGCACTTTGGGAGGCTGAGGCAGGCGAACCACAAGGTCAAGAGATCGAGACCATCCTGGCCAACATGGTGAAACCCCGTCTCTACTAAAAATACAAAAATTAGCCGGGTGTGTTGGCGTGTGCCTGTAGTTCCAGCTACTCGGGAGGCTGAGGCAGGAGAATCGCTTAAACCTAGGAGGCAGAGGTTGCGGTGGGCCAAGATCGCATCCCTGCACTCCAGCCGAGCAACAGAGCGAGACTCCATCTCAAATAAAAATAAAAATAAAATAAAATAAAAAATAATGATCAGAAACCAAGAAATTCAGCCAAAATCACTGGCAAGAATCAACTGGTCAGGGTTTTTTCAGTAGCTCTCAGTATCACCTCCATCGTAAATGACTTTCCAACTGTTCCTGCACCTTTGCCTTATTCTCTCAAGACTATATCCCCGAGGAAAAGGCATAGAATAATTAAACCTCAGCCATGCATTGTATTTATTAACAGACACTCATGTTTGTACATACTATACGCCAGGCACTGTTGTAAGAATGTTTAGTGGATTGTCTCCTGATCGCTTTATTTGAATTAATTTAATCCTCACAACAATTCTATGAGTCATTCAGTGAATGACGACACTGAGACAACTTGTCCAATTTATTTGACAAATAAGCAAACCTGGGATTCTAAACCAAGCAAACTGGTTTCAGAGCACTACGCTAGCTGCCTCTATAAGCATAGGAGATATCTAGAAGGAATCACAAGAAATCATTCTGTGGTAATCTCTAGGGAATAGGATTAACAGGAGTAGGGGATCTTTTTTTCACTTGATAGGTTCTATGCTACATAGGTGTTATTTGTTTATTTATTTTTTGAGACAGTCTCACTCTGTCACCCAGGCTGGAGTACAGTGGTGCAATCTCAGCTCACTGCAACCTCTGCCTCCCAGGCTCAAGCTATCCTCCCACCTCAGTCTCCTAAGTAGCTGGGACTACAGGTACATGCCACCATGACCACCAAATATTTGTATTTTTAGCAGAGATGAGGTTTCATCACGTTGGCCAGGCTGGTCTCAAACTCCTGAGCTCAAGCGATCTGCCCACCTTGGCCTTCCAAACTGCTAGGATTATAGGCGTGAGCCACTGTGTCCGGCCTAAGTTTTATTTTAATGATGACCCTGGATGGCTTGTATGGGTGAAAATACTTTTAATACAAAGGTTTTATCTATCTGATTTTTTTTCGTTTGTTTTAGTCTGTGTATGTGAAGCCAAAAATTGAGCTAGCTCTGAGGAAAGGAGGGCTAGTGTGCATAATGAGCCACTAAGGAATTCTGCCAGGGTTGGAGTTGGAAGGACAATTTGTTGGGGGCCTAAGATGAGAAGGAGGAGGAGGAGCTGATTGCCGCCAGTCTTCTGCAGTTGCTCTTAAACTTGAGCCTGCATCACAGCCACCCGGAGGGCTTTTGGAAACATTGCTGGGCCCCACTCCCAGAGCTTTGAACTAGTAGATCCAGGATGTGGCCCAAGAATGTTCATTTCTAACGTGTTCCCTGATGATGCTCATGCTGCTGGTCCAAGATCACACTCAGAACCACAGCTCTACCCTTACTGGCAGCACTGTACTTTTTTTTTTTCTTTTTTAGATGGAGTTTCACTCTTGTTGCCCAGGATGGAGTGCAATGGCAAGATCTCAGCTTACTGCAACCTCTACCTCCTGGGTTAAAGCGATTCTCCTGCCTCAGACTTCCGAGTAGCTGGGATTACAGACGCCTGCCACCACACTTGGCTAATTTTTGTATTTTTAGCAGAGACGGGGTTTCACCGTGTTGGTCAGACTGGTCTGAAACTCCTGACCTCAGGTGATCTGCCTGCCTTGGCCTCCCAAAGTGCTGGGATTACAGGCATAAGCCACCACGCTCAGCAGCTCTGTACAATTTACAGAGCATGTGCATGTCATCTGCTCTCATCTAGTCCCCCCCACAACCCTGAGAGAAAAGGGGGCAGGCAAGGGCAGGGCAGCCATACCTGCTGTGTTGCTAAGGGGAACGCGGGGTGCCCACTCCACCACAGCCTGCCATGCCCCAGTTATCCGGTCCCCACCACCCCTCCACCATCAGCTCCCACCGCACTACCTCACCCACTAAATGCCAGCCCACAAGACTTCTCTCGGTCCCAGAACTTCGAGCTTTGTTTACCCCCGAAGGCCCCCACATCTGCACTCTCTCCCCCTGGAATAATGGAAGGCTGCCTCCTTCTCAGCCCTCAGTTCAAATTTTGCCCCCTCAGGGAGTCTTCCTTGACCACCTCACTTAATCACCTCTCCCCTTTCCAGGTGTTCTCTATACCTGTGATGAGAGACACAGTGGCCACAAACCACATGGGGCTATTTAAATTTAAATTCTCTAAAATAGAACTTAAAATTCAGTTCCTTGGTCACATTAGCCACATTGCAAGCGTTCCACATATTGACTGCTATGTTGGACAGCAAGGATATACAACCTTTCCACCATCACGGAAATCCTATGGAGAGCGCAGCTCTCTACCCTTACTCAATTTCTTCATCTTCCCAGCAATGCTCACTAGTTGAAACCTTATCCATTTACTTATTTGCTGCCTGCCCTCTCCTAGAACACAAGTTTCTTAAAGACAGTGTAGGACTCTCTTTTTCACCACTGAATCTCCAGTGTTTAGGACAGTACCTAACATATTCCCAAAATAGGTATTCAAGAAACATTCACTGGGAAGGTATTTTGGGAAGCAACTGCCAAGATTAGGAATTGGAGTCCTGTAATAGGGAACAGGGGTCACTCAGATTATCTTGTTTATCTGGGAGAAAATACACCTCAATTATTATCTGCATAGCGTAGTTAGTTGTTAGTTTCTTTCCGTCTATATCCTCTATTAATTTCCAACCTCATCTCAGCTGCTGGGAAGAACACACATGCCCTGGCTGCCTAGAGAGGGATAAAGAGCAGCAGTTCCATTCACCACTTCAGAAAAAGAATCATCTTGGACCTAGGAAAGAGCAGAGCAAGGGGTGAGGTGGGCTGGAGATGGGATTGTCCAGGGCAGGATGAAGAACAGAAGGAAGCAGTGGCTTATGAATCCGGGAGTTTTAAATGTGCTTGGGATACCCTAGAATGAAAAATCAGTGCCCAGCTCTGGACTGACACAGTCTGGACTTGAGTCTCTGCTCCATGGCTTATTTGCTACGCAAATTACTTTCTGGGACTGGATTTCTTTGTCTGTAAATTAAGAAATAACAATGTATTTTTCTAATTAAGATGGTCATGGGAATTAAATGGGTTCTTCATAAGTCCTTAGAATGTCAGGCCCTTGGTATGCATTCTTTTTTGTCACCTTTTCCAAAGCCCCAGGGCTGCCACTCACCTCCCATAACAAAAAAAATTGCTTCCCAGCGGTTGCTCATTATACCTCCCCTTCCAGCCTTCCCTTTCCTGTCCAGCACATGTCTCTGGACTAAAACCCTTGTGACTGAACCTGTCTTCTCTGCCCAGCCCCTGGGGACTCCTAACAAAGTTGTAATACTTGCCCTAGCATTCACATTTGCTTTCCCATTTGCTGTTTCTCAGCTTAGCTCCTCACATCTGCTAATTCGGGGCACAGGGTCTAGTGCACACCCACACTCAAGATCCTGAGACCCTAGCCTGCTCCTCTGCCTGGTGGAGGACACTGAGCCCTTGCCCAGCTCTCATGTCCATCACCAGAAGCTTTGTGTCTCCTTTCTTCCTCTGATCACTTGCACAGTGTCACCCAGGAGCTGGGATAAACAAAGATTCCTGGGCCCCACTGCAGGATGCTGCATTTTTAACAGACCCTCAGGTGATTCATAAGTCCACGAAGTCTTGTGGGTTCCACGTTGGGGACTGAGGGCGACTGTCTTCTCCAACCTCACCCTCCCCACATGCCCTTGAAAAGCTACTCAAGCCCTGTGCCCAGGAGCCCTCTCCTCCTTTATCATCTGGGGAATGTCTACCCTTCCTCGCTGGTGCAGCTCACTTGCCACCTCCTCCAGGAAGCCTTCCTGGGATCCATAAAGCTGAGCTGCTCATGCCCTCCTCTATATATTTAACAGCAATTTGCTTTTCATTGTGTGATGTGGCCCAGCTTCTTCATTGGGCCTGGGGATCTGAAGCCACACCACTTCAAATGAGTGGGAGGGTGTGAAAAAAGGGCAAGTAATGGCCTGAAAAGAAGGGGGACCTTCCTGATCATCCACTGTGCGTGTTCACATTCATCAATGACTTTGCTCTTTCCTTTTAACCTATGAGGTTGGCATTGCCCATAGGTTTTTTGTTGTTGCTATTGTTTTGTTTTTTGGTTTTGTTTGTTTGTTTTTGAGACAGAGTCTCCCTCTGTCACCCAGGCTGGAGTGCAGTGCCACGATTTTGGCTCACTGCAACCTCTGCTTCCTGGGTTCAAGCGATTCTCCTGCCTCAGCCTCCTGAGTAGCTGGGATTCAGGCACATGCCACCAAACCTGGCTGATTTTTGTATTTTTAGTAGAGACGGGGTTTCACCATGTTGGTCAGGCTGGTCTTGAACTCCTGACTTTGTGGTCTGCCTGCCTCGACCTCCCAAAGTGCTTGGGATTACAGGTGTGAGCCACCATGCCTGGCCTGCCCACAGGTTTTACGAGAGGGAACACTGAGGCAAAAGCATCCCGTGGAGGCTGTGCTGCTGACCAATGGCAGAGCGGCTCCTGCCATTCACCTGCACTGTATCTTGGGGCTTTGCTTTGGTCTGCTCCATAAGCTTCCTGAAAAAGTTTTCTTTGAAAAAGTCCAAATTTGTCCCTAATAACTGAAGGGTAGAAATGTGAAATGGGTCTACTCTGGGATCAAGACCATCTGGGTTCAAACCCTAACTTGGAAGCTCTGGGCCTTGGGCAACTAACTGGCCTCTTTCAAGTTCAGTTTTCCTCCTGTAGGTTGAAAGGTTTCAATAAGACAATGCAGATGAAAGGCACAGCCTGGCCCCCAGCATGTGGGCCAGTGTGGTAATGGATAGTTTTCTCTCCTGTTTCACTATCCTAGGTCCAAAGAGCCAGAAGAGTAGACAGCCCTTGGAGACAGCAGCTGTGCCAGCTGCAGAAATGGAGAGAGCTGTGAGCTAGAATAGAAGAAGAGAAAGGCCAAAAACCACGGAGAGACAGAGCCAGACAACACAGAGGTGAAATTCAGAAAGGGAGTCCAGCACTTGGCTGAAGTTACGGGCCCTTCCTGCCCTGCACTTTCCCATCCAAGGCCACGTCTAGTTCATGTTATTAAGTCTAAGAAACAGCTTCAGAAGTGGCATCTCTGCCAACCACTAGGGAAGATATTGTCCTTTTTTAATGATTCAAGCTCTCCAGGGAACAAAGGGGGCTGAGGGCGCCAAGTTCCCTCCACACACCTGGGATCAGGACTCCCCCAACATGTATGTGCTTTGTTCCTGATTTTAATAGGCTCTGAAAGTCACATAAACCCCTGCTTGCCTGAGCACCAAGAGACCCAGGCCCGGGGGTCTTTCTTTGGGCTCAGTGCCTTCTGCATCTAAGCTTTCTTGGCAGTTTTACTCTCCTCACACTGTTACTTGGGTTCTCACTTTCTGTTCTTGGGTTAGTGGATGTTTGTTTTCCTGAATTCATAAGTCCTTTGTAAGTCTTCTGTCCCATGACGTAAGATGGGGGTATAAACAAAGAAGCAAGGGCTAGATGACCTTATGTGGGGCATGGTTAGGGAACAGGAATTCCATTATATCCAGCAGGGTAAAGGGGGTAGGAGGAAAAGGAAATGAGAGAAAGGAACCAAGACAGGGAACCAGCACCTGTCAACACCAACACACACCTGGTAAGTAGCAGGGCTGGTCTTCAAATCCAGAACTATGGGGCCAATGCATGGGAAGAGAAGCAGCTTGTAGACTTCGGCAGTGGGGCTGCCAGAGTAGGGGAATTAAAGAAGGACAGGCTCTGCAGCCCAAGTGCCAGATGCCAAAGGCCTGCAAAGGCTCTAGGACCCAGTTCAAAATCAGAGCTCCAGGCACCATCCAGTGGCCACTAGCGAGATTGCAGGAGAAAAGAACATGAGAAAAGAATCCCCAAAGAAGCCAGTGCCGGCCAGCTCGAGGGAGGAGGAAGAGGAGCCTGGCCTTTGCTCTCAGTGCCCCCTATCAGTTGACTACCCTGCTCCAGTTTGACCTCCCCACCAGGTTTCTTCCTGGTGCAACTGATGTTTTCTCTCTGTGTGATCTTGGGCAGGCAACTCTGGCCTCTAGGCCTCAGTTTTCCCAACTGTAAAATGAATGATAAGGCAAGGTGAGGTCACATGCCAAGTCCATAGGTCTTTACCTCATCTGATCCTCATGACCAAGTAAGATGATCATTCCCATGCCCCTATACTCCAGTCCCTCCTGACCACACATAGTTCGTGCTTCACTCACCTGTAAAGTCCTCCATGGCCTCCTGCAGAAATTCCAGCCACCATTTAAGGATCACCTCTCCAGGATTTCTCCCTCCTCTCATCTGAAGTTCCCTCTTTCTGCTACAGGTGTAGTCAGGTGGACCTCAGCCCTTCTAGCCCGGAGCTCCCTCAGCTCAAGAGTTTTTCTCAATTGTCAGTTTCTCCCTCTTCACCAAGCCTAGCAAGGTGCCGGGCACAGAGTGCTTAATTAAGAGCAGCTGCTCTGAAGTCAGTCAGCCTGGCTTCAAGCCTCATGTGGTAGGCAGAATGGCCTTCCCTGCAAAGATGTCCACGTTTTAATCCCTGGAACCTGTGATTTCACCTCTCATGACAAAAGGGACTTTGCTGATGTGGTTAAGATAGAGAGCTTGAGGCCAGGCACAGTGGCTCACGCCTGTAATCCCAGCACTTTGGGAGGCTGAGGCAGGCAGATCACCTGAGGTCAGAAGTTCAAGACCAGCCTGACCAACATGGAGAAACTCAGTCTCTACTAAAAATACAAAAAATTAGCCGGGAGTGTTGGCGCACGCCTGTAATCCCAGCTACTCAGGAGGCTGAGGCAGGAGAATCGCTTGAACCAGGGAGGCAGAGGTTGCAGTGAGCTGAGATCGCGCCATTGCACTCCAGCTGCCTGGGCAACAAGAGCAAAAGCTCCATCTCAAAAAAAAAAAAAAAAGATAGCTTGAGATGGGACAATTATCTTTGATTATCAAGGTCATGCCAATACAGTCAGAAGGGTCCTTATTAGACAGAGACAGGAAGCTCAGAGTCAGAGAGAAATGTGCTGATGGAAACTGAGGCTGAAGTGATGTAGGGCCATTACCCAAGGAATTCAGGTAGGCTCTAGAAGCTGGAAAAAGCCAGGAAACAAAAGCCTCCAGAAGGAATAAAGCCTTGCCAACATATCTTAGACTTCTGACCTAAAAACTGTAAGGTAATAAATGTGTGTTGTTAACCATGCAATTTGTGGTGACTTATCAGAGCAGCCACAGGAAACATCCTGGTTCAGCTTCGTACTGGTTATTTTACTGTTGGAAACTTAACCTTTCTATGCCTCGGTGTCCTCATCTGTAAAATGGGGATGATAAAGGCAATAATTCTTATTTTCCAAGGTGGTTGCAAGCATAAAATGAAAATACCTGCAAATCAGTTATAATAACGCCCAACACTAAATATGTTAGCTGTTACTATAAGAATAGTTAATAGCTACCATTAATTGAGGGCCTGATAGGTACCAGGCACAATGTCACATGCCTTAGAAGAATGTCCTTGATTCTCCCCGTCACCCTTGGGGGTAAAAATTTCAATCTCCACTTTGCAGATGAGGAAACAAACACAAAATAATTTTCCCCCAATCACTCTAGGACTGGAAGCATTTTAAACTTCGTGGTTTCTTGCATGCACCTGGGAAATGGTACTGGTTTGTGTTCTTTGCTGATAGAGGTGTTTTGGGAGGGGTTGGCAGGGTGACAGAAGGAAGGCCACAGGCTGGGCAGACAGGGGTCCTGATACCTCCTTCTCTTCCTACCTAGTACAGGAGGGAGTTAAAATCGGGCAAAGCTCATCTATCCACTCCCACCCCATCCATTTAGGGGTTCAATTACTGCCTCTCACTTTCCCACCAATGCCACCCCCACCCCGCACCCCCACCAGCACTCAGTCCTAGCAGCTTTTGAGCCAGATTTGGGGGCACTATGGGATAGGCCTGGTCGGAGAGCGAAGCGTTCAATCCGCTGGGGAATGGGATGGCGCAGGCTTGCTCAGACCCCAAGGATTCCTGTTGAGCCCCCTCCCTTCCTGCAGCCTGCATAAGGAGCCATCTGTTCTCGGCTGAATAAACAAGCAGGGGGAAGAAGCAGCGCCGGGTCTCCTGCCCCCGAGCCCGACCCCCTCACAATGCGCCTTTCTCCAAGGAGACGCCGCCCGGGCGCCGCCAGAGTGCGCTCCGTCTGGCTTCCCCTCCCCCTGGCGGCGCAGCAAGCCCCAAAAACGAACCCTGTGGAAATCAGATTTTTTTTTTCTTTTTCTTTTTTTTTTCTTTTTTTTTTTTTAAGAAAACAAATAAATCCAACAAAGAACTGAGGGCAGCACGCGGCGAGGGCATGCCGGTCTAGCACGTGCCCCTTCCGCCACCACCCGCTATCCCCCTGGCCCAGCAGTCCGCCTAATGGTCCGGGCGAGGCCAGCTCAGCTCAGTGTCGGAAGCCCGCCAGCACCTCCGCCCCGACAGCCCAAGCCCGACGGGTCCAGGTTCTGCCTGGCCCCGGCGCACTGTCCATGGTGCCGCGCCCCAGCCCGGGTCTGGGCCGCCCGTGGCCCTCACTTCTGGTTGGCCAGCTGGTTCTCCAGATCCTCCAGGCGCGCCGTCAGCTGGGCCAGTGAGCGGTTAAGGAGGCCGCTGGGGTTCGCAGAGGTCCGTTCACTTTCCCTCTAGCCCGCGCCACCAGCCCCAAAGGATATGGTTCAGCGTCAGGCTCTCGAGCGCCCCCAGCGTGCGGCCCTGGAACTCCACGAGGCTTTCGCATTCGCATGGGCTCCGAAGCTCTGTCCCTGCGCTGATGCCCTCCTCTGTAAGCCGGGCACAGAGGGTCAGGGGGATGAGAAATTGCGCTAGCTTTGGCCCTCTGATTTCCCTGCACTGGGCCTATGGTTGAGTATATGGGCGTTGGATTCAGAGAGACCTGGGCTGAGTCCCAAGCTAAGAAGCTGTGAGATACTGAAAAACTCACTAACCTTTCTAAGCTCAGTTTCCTCATCTATAAAATGGATATAATGAAAGAATGTATGCATTAATGGCTTCGATGATTCATTCACTTGTGTGTGTGTGTGTGTGTGTGTGCGCGCGCGCGAAACTTACAAGACTGTTTATCAAACCTTAATGCTCACTGGAATCATCAGGAGAGCTTGTTAAAATATAGATTCGGATTCAGAATGGAGAAGGAGCTCAGAAGGTACATTTCTAACAAGCTCCCAAATGATGCTGATGCTCCTGGTCTGCGGACCACACTTTGAGTAGCACTCTCCAAATAAAATTTTATGCAATGATGAAAGTGTTCTACACCTGCCCTGTCCAAAGCAGTAGCCACAAGCTACATGTGGCTGTTTAACACTTCAAATGTGACTGGTGCTACTAAAGGACTAAAACGTATTTTATTTTAATCAATTGTAATTAAATAGATACTGCCTACCTTTGTGAAAAAGCACAGATCTAAAACACTGCCTGGTTCAAGTAAATACTTTACAACAGGGGTCCCCAACCCCCAGGCCATGAACCAGTACCAGCACATTACATGGACCAGTACCAGTCCGTGGCCTGTTAGGAACTGGGTCACACAGCAGGATGCGAGCAGCCAGCAGGCAAGGGAGCTTCATCTGTATTTATAGCTGCTCCTCATCACTCCTATTACAACCTGAGCTCCTCTCCTGTCAGATCAATGGCATTGTTAGATTCTCATGGGAGCACAAACCCTATTGTAAACTGTGCATGTGAGGGATCCAGTGCATGCAGCCTTCTTATGAAAATCTAATGCCTGATGATCTGTTTATTACATGATTGTATATTACAATGTAATAATAGAAATAAAGTGCACAATAAATGTAATGTGCTTGAATCATCCCAAAACCATCCTCCCCACCACATCTTGGAAAAATTGTCTTCCACAAAACCACTCTCTGGTGCCAGAAAAATTGGGAACCACTGCTTTATAGTGTATTTCAACTAGACCAGTGATTCTCAAAGTGTGGTCCTTGGACCAGCAGCATCAGCATCATGTAGGAATTTATCAAAAATGCTAATTACCAGACAACATCCCAGACTTACTGAGTTAGAAAATCTAGAATTGAAGCCCAGCAATTTGTGTTTGTTTTTGTTTTGTTTTTTGAGCTCTGTCACCCAGGCTGGAGTGCAGTAGCGCAATCTCGGCTCACTGCAACCTCCACCTCCTGGGTTCAAGTGATTCTCCTGCCTCAGACTCCTGAGTAGCTGGGGTTACAGGCGCGTGCCACCATGCTCTGCTAATTTTTTGTATTTTTAGTAGAGACAGGGTTTCACTGTGTTAGCTAGGATGGTCTTGATCTCCTGACCTCATGATCTGCCCACCTCGGCCTCCCAAAGTGCCGGGACTACAGCTGTCAGTCATCGTACCCAGCTGCAATTTGTTTTTAAAGGCCCACCAGGTGATTCTGGTGTGACCTAATTTTTAGGAACCACTGACCCTGATCCAACTCTATCTCCCCACACATCAACATATTGGGGGTTGGGCAGGAGGTCTTACAATTAAAATTGGCACATGTTTTTTCTTAGCAGTACATAAAATAGTGGTGAATCTTAAAATGAATGGTATCTTAGATTCACTGAAATTCTATAAGCATGTGCCATTGTTAAGATTACAGGGAAGCTGAGTGCGGTGGCTCACACCTGTAATCCCAGCACTTTGGGAGACCGAGACGGGTGGATTACGAGGTCAGGAGATCGAGACCATCCTGGCTAACACAGTGAAACCCCGTCTCTACTAAAAATACAAAAAAAAACTGGGTGTGGTGGCACGCACCTGTAGTCCCAGCTACTCGAGAGGCTGGGGCAGGAGAACCACTTGAACCTGGGAGGCGGAGGTTGCAGTAAGCCGAGGTCACACCACTGCACTCCAGCCCGGGCAACAGAATGAGATTTCATCTCAAAGGAAAAAAAAAAAAAAGAGAGAGAGAGAGATTACAGGGAATAACTCAGAAAAAAAAAAAAATGCTACAACAAAAGTACCTTAGGAAAAAAAAGAAAAAGGATTACAGGTAGTGAAATAATAAGCACAATGCCTGCCATTTAACCTTTGAAAACACTACTGTAATGATTTAAAAGTTGTGTCTTCATCTTAGTCTTATATGTACTATGAACAAACTGCTGTAAGTCTTGCTATTGATAACAATCCACAAAGACCCCTAACTTCACAGATAGAGAAACAAAGGGTTGGAGACAGGGAATAGTCATACCACCAATTGGTAAAGAGCTTTGACCACAGAACCCAGACTTCTCTTAGAACTCAAGAGCTACAGGTAACCTTGGACAGCTAGTGCCTCCCCGTTACAGGAAAGTTAAGATAGGCGTGGGGGTAAGTGACTTGTCCAAAGTCACACTGCAGGGCCTGCAAGAGTCAGCACATGAAGAGCTCTGAAAGAGCCCCTAATCTGAAAGAGCCACAATAATTAGAATTAGCTGGGAGGCGGGAAGGGAGGAGAGTTGGGGAAAGGAGTGTGTGTGTATATTTGTATATGTATATACATGCACGTGTGTGTGTGTGCACACATACACACATATATATTATATAATACAGCACATATAGCATATTATATATACTTTTTTTTGGAGACAGGGTCTCACTCTGTCACCAGGCTGGAGTGCAGTGGTGCAATCTCAGCTCACTGCAACCTCCACCTCCCAGGTTCAAGCAATTCTCCTGCCTCAGTTCCTGCCACCTTGCCCAGCTAATTTTTGTATTTTTTGGTAAAGACAGGGTTTCACCATGTTGCCAAGGATGGTCTCGAACTCCTGATCTCGAGTGATCCACCTGCCTTGGCCTCCCAGAGTGCTGAGATTATGGGCATGAGCCACTGCAACCAGCTCCACTACATATATTTAAAAAAAAAACAGGTTCTCCAGACCCAGACCAGCCCTACTTAGTCTGTTTCTGGAGCTGGAGCCTGATAAACTGGAAGAAGAATCACATCTTAAGCCTGAGTTAGTGTCTAAAGTCTCTAGGGTAAAAGTTACCCTGGAGACATTCCCTGTATCACCTAGAGCACAGTACACAGGATTCAAGAGCCCCCTTCTCCTCCACAAGTAGAGTTAGTCTCCTTTTCCTCAGCTGAGCACCAGATGATGAAGTAGAGGGATTGCACTTATGAGGTATGCTGTCCACATTTAAAAAAAAAAAGAAAGAAAGAAAAGAAAAAGAAAAAAGGAAAGGAAAAAACATGCCTTTGCATACTTAAAATATATTCAGTCCTGCCACTTTGCCAAGTTCATAGGGTTGAATTCTAACAAGTTCAGGGGATATATGCTGTGACTCCACTTACAAATGCTGTCTGCTGTGCCTTCAAAAAAAATTCCCAAGTTATTCTGAACTTCCACTGATTTGGGGGACTGGTAGCCTAGTCTAGGGTTTCTTAGACTTTAACGTGCTTACAAATCACCTGAGAATCTTGTCGAAGTGCAAATTCTGATTCATTCGGTCTGGAGAGCACCAGAAATGCCTCAGTTCTAAGAAGCTACTGGGTGACCGCCCTGCCGCTGGCCTGCGGACCACATCTGGAGCAGCAAAGCTCTGTCTAATAAGCCTAACCTCTGGCTATAACTACAGAGGAGGTAGGGATTGAATAGGAAGGGGAGATATCAGAGGGCAGGCAATGAGAGAGAGGAGGAGCCCCGAGAGAGGTGCGCTCACCTGGGCAGATGCTGCCTCTGAGGTTCTGCAGCAGGTGCGTCATGGTGCCGAAGTCCGGGGCATAGGACACGTGCAATTCAGCTGGCTCCGAGGCGATCTCACGCAGCTCCGCCTCCACCGCCTTGCCCACGCCCACGGCATACATGACGATGCCTACAGGGCCGGGGACTCAGAGGGTGCCCTAGGCCTTGGGAAAGCTGCCTGCCCGCGTCTAACCCAACCCCAGCCCACTGTGTCCCATGACAAGCCCACCTTCCTCCTTGGCACGCGCTGCCCACACGGAGATGTCATCCTGGGAGCGGCCATCTGTGAAGACCAGGCCAACGCGAGGCACGTTGAGGGCACGGGGCCGTGCACCCTGTGCCTCTGAGAAGCTGTGCTCCACCATGTGCTGCAACGCCAGCCCTGTCATGGTGCCCCGTTCCATGTACTCCACAGCCAGGACCGCCTGCTTCACCTCGGCTGCGGTGCCGTAGCGACCCAGAGGGAACTCGGTGCGCACGCGGCTCGAGAACTGCACCAGTCCCACGCGCGTGCCCTCGGGGGACACATCTAGGAAGTCCACAATCTGGTTCACGAAGCGCTTCACCAGCTCGAAGTTTTGTGGACGCACGCTCTTGGAGCCGTCAACCAGCAGAACAAGGTCCACGTGGCCTTCCCGGCACCCTGCACAGCCAGAAGAGCTTGAATTGAGGACCAGATTCTTGACTGGCGGCAGCCGTCTATACATCTAGTCGTTCATTCGCCAACATTTATTAGACAACAGACAACATTTCCTGAGTCCTTCCTGTGCCAGGCAGTGTGCTAAATAATAATAATTATCAACATTATCATCATCATTGCCCTTGACATTTATTCAGTGCTTAGAACAAACCAGACACTCTGCTAAAAGCATCTTTTTAACAACAATCATAATGACCACAATAACTACCATTTATTGATCATGTACTATGTATCAGGCACACTTCTAAGCACGTACCGGTATTAACAATAATAATAACAAAACCATTATTTACCGACAGCTTACGATGTGCCAGGTACTGGGTGAAGTGCTTATATATATTCTCAATCCTCCCAGAAAGCTTGAGTATTGTCCCCATTTTCTATAACCTGAGGTTCTGATGGATAAAGTGACTGCCCCCGACTTCATAGCTAGTACTGACTGAGCCAAGACATGAAACCAGGTCCGTCTGACTCCAAAACCCATGCTCCTGAATGACTCTACAATGTCACCTCCCCTATTCCGAGCCAGGGAATTGGCTAGGACCAAAATGTGGTGTGTGTTGGCGTGGGGAGGTTTTGAAAGGTTTTGAAAGAATTAAAACATAATCCTGATCCATGAGGACAGAGCAGAGCAAGTCAGACATGCCATATGCTCTGGTCAAGGAAAGTGCTAGAAGAGAAGAGCATTCAGGGACCCCAAGGTAGGAACAGTGCATTCTTCCTGGAGTTGTTAAGGAAGGCTGCCTGGAGGTGATGGCATTCTATCTGATTTTTGTTATAAACTGAATAAATGTGTTTTCCAAAATTCATTTGTTGAAACCCTATGCCTTAATTTTAGTCTTGGGAGGTGAGATCTGTGGAGGTAATTAGGATTAGATGAGGACATGAGGGTACAGCGCTCATGAGTAAAATTACTGTCCTTATAAGAGTCTGAAGAGGTCAGGCTTGGTGGCTCCCAGGACTTTGAGAGGCCGAGGCAGGCAGATCACTTGAGGTTAGGAGTTCGAGACCAGCCTGGCTGAGATGGCAAAACCCCATCTCCACTAAAAATACAAAAATTAACCAAGCATGGTGGTATGCACCTGTAGTCTTAGCTACTCTGGAGGCTGAAACAGGAGAATCAGTTGAGCCCCAGAGGCGGAGGTTGCAGTGAGCCAAGATTGTGTCACTGCACTCCAGCCTGAGAAACAGAGGGAGACTCAGTCTCAAAAAAAAAAAAAAAAAAAAAGAGTCTGAAGAGGACTTGCTTCCTGTCTTCGCCATGTGAGGACACAGCAAGAAGACTGGTGTGTGTGTGTGTGTGTGTGTGTTGGCTTGGGGAGGCTTTGAAAGGTGTGCCATCTAAAAATCAGAAAACAGGCTTTCATTAGACACCATATCTGCCGGCACCTTGGTCTTGGATTCCTCAGCCTCCAGAATTGCGAAAAATAAATATTGTTTAAGCCACCTAGTCTATGGTACTTTGATATAGCAGCCTGAATAAACTAAGACAGTCTTGAAAGCTCAGTAGGAGTTTGCCAAGGCAGTAAGGGACAGTCTAGAAGGTGGGATGCAGGATGTGCAGAGGCTTGGGATCTAGGGAGTTCCTGACACATCCAAGGAGGGGCAGGCCAGGAAGACTGAAATGTTCAAGTGTGACAGGAGATGGGCAGATGGAGTTGGCTGAAGCTAGATCGTGATGACCTAAGGCAGTGGTTTCAAAATTTTTATCACAGCCCACAGTAAAAATAATAATAATGATAATACATCATGAGACATTTCACATAGAACTAAAGTTTCAGAAATAATATAACTCTACAGGCAGCAAACTCTATATTGTCTTCCATTCTTTATTTTTTTAATGTTGGTTGTAACCCAGAGATTTGATTTCATTATTCATTAATGTGGTTCTGCTCACCATTTGAAACACTTAGGGGTAAATCATTTGATCTTTCTTCTGTAGGCATTGGTGAGCCACATAAGGCTTGTGCACGAAGGAGGAATGTAATCTAGTATGTATTTTTTAAATTAACATTGACAGCAGAATAGAGGATTGTAGAAAAGAGATGGAGGCAGGAAATGGTATACCCTCCAATGTCACCCCCACCACACACACATTCACACCACAGCCTGGGGGCCACAGCAAGGGCAAAGTCAAGGACACTCTGAATGTGGGCAATGGGGCAGAAGCCAATAGAACGCCCTCCCACCCGTTACTCACGGTCGCAGCTCTTGCCATCTGCCTGAAGTTGCCGCCCCTCGGGGCACAGGCAGCGGTAGGAGAGGCCCTCGCTCACACACTGGAACTCACAGCCATGGTCCACGCCATTGCAAAGGTCCCGGACTGAAAAGAGAGACAGGTCAGGATGAGTCTGGATGGACCCCACCAGCTTAGATCTCTTACCCCTCCCACAAATGTAGGAGAGGCCGTCTCACCCTGACAGCTCCTCCCATCGGGCTGCAAGTCATGGCCCTCTCTGCAGTGGCACCGTGGCCCACCAGGGGTGCTAACGCACTCATGCTGACAGCTATGGTTGCTAAAGCTGCAGTAGTCAATGGCTGGCAGGAGGGAAGAAACAGCAAGATGTTGCCTCTGATTGGAGCCCTCGCAGGCCACAGTCCAGGGTGTGGTGGGAGGGCGGCGGTGTTGCTCA
Source organism: Trachypithecus francoisi (assembly GCF_009764315.1). Lineage (NCBI taxonomy): Eukaryota > Metazoa > Chordata > Mammalia > Primates > Cercopithecidae > Trachypithecus > Trachypithecus francoisi. The sequence continues at coordinate 40,960,500 of NW_022681467.1, forward strand.
CCCCTGCAGCTCCTCTGGTCCTGCTGGAGTACAAAGCCAACTTGGCAGCGACAGAAATAGGAGCCCCGGGAATTGACGCAGTGGTGCTCACATCCATGGGTTCCTTCAGCACACAGGTCAATGGCTGAGGAAGAGATGGGGTCAGTCTATGCCCAGGGCTGCCCTTCTCAGCTCTGGTAGCACAACCACCTGAGGAAATGTGTAAGAATACCTATGCCTGGGCCCCAACCCCAACAAACCTGACCTAATTAGTCAGGGGCCCTGTCCTCAAGATGCTCTCTGACTTACAGAGGACAGGTTTGGCCATTTTACCTGTCTGAGCCTCCATTTTTCTCTTTGCAAAATGAGACTATAATGGAAAAGAATGATTGCTATTCACAGTTTCCTTCTGTGGAAGTTGGGGAACTATTACCCTGTTGAGCATCTTGATGGTCTAGACAGGCAAAGATGGCCGAGAGCTGGACTGGAGACACGATAATTACCCTGTATAAAAAAGTGAGTATTTGGGGTTCCTGGAAAGGAGATGAGAGTGGAGAGAGAGAGAGAGAAAAAAAAAAAAGAACAAGAGAGCCAGTATGAAGATGAGTAACTCTGTGGGTTGAGGCTGCCCGTGAAAAATCCCTTGTACTGGGCTGACTGAGGACTTTTAGAAACAAAGCTGTCTAATATTCAATTATAATGAGTTGTGTGTGTGTGTGTGTGTGTGTGTGCGTGCTATGAGTTACTTAGCACATACACACTTGTGTGTGCCCCCTGCATACAAGTATGTAAACCAAAGAAGAGGCTGATTAACATGCATGGAACAAGAATAGCATGTGCGGGGTTGAGAAATGACAGAGGATCCATAAATCAAATGAATTTAGCAGAGGCTCACAGCAAGAGGTGACCACCAGAACATAAGCACTTGGGGGAGTTTCAGAGGTCTTGGAGAGGGATTTGAATGTTAAACAGTCATCAGATCAGAGTTCAAGCCAACTTTTAGTTTCTAGAAACAAGAAGACCCCGGCTGACATCTGGGATATCAGGATTACATGATTTCTTTTTCCAGGTTGTTGTGAGACTGAGAGATAATAATGGGTGTAATGCTCCTAGCACAATGTCTAATACTAACCTGGCACTCAGTGAAAAACCCAATTGCATAAGCAAGGTATTCTGTGCCATAGCTTTTCAGAAGACAAAAATGAAGAACCAGTTCAGACCTGTAATCCCAGCACTTTGAGAGGCAAAGGCGGGAGGATCTCTTGAGCCCAGAAGTGTGAGACCAGCCTGGGCAACATAGCAAGACCCTATCTCTTAAAAGAGAGAGAATCTTGAAAGATTTGCAAGGGCAGAGGGGAGCAGCAAGGGCAGCTCGGGTGAGCAGCACACAAAGAGCTCATGGGCGGCATGAGTGGGGAGACCCACCTAACTAAAGACCCCCCAACAGTATCTAAGAAGAGAAACTGTAAGGATGTGCCTGTAAGAAGACAGAAACGGCCGGGCACAGTGGCTCATGCCTGTAATCCCAGTACTTTGGGAGGCCAAGGTGGGCAGATTACTTGAGGTCAGGAGTTCAAGATCAGCCTGGCCAACATGGTGAAACCCTGTCTCTACCAAAAATACAAAAAATAGCTGGGTGTGGTGGTGGGCGCCTGTGATCCCAGCTACTTGGGAGGCTGAGGTACAAGAATCGCTTGAACCCAGGAGGCAGAGGTTGCAGTGAGCCAAGATCACACCATTGCACTCTAGCTTGGGCAACAGAGCAAGACTCTGTCTCAAAAATGAAAGGAGAGGAGAGGAGAGGAGAGGACAACAGAAACAAGTTTGGGAGAAGAATTGGAGTCTGAAAACAGTGAGAAAGAGGGCGGAAAGCACACTGAACTGTGGGCTCCCACCAGGGACTTGTGTGACCCCAGGCAATACCTTTCTTTCTTAGGTCTGTAAAGCGATGGATGTGTGCTTTTACTGCCAAAGGCCCTTCCAGACTCATTGGTCTGATGTTGGGGCAATGGAGATTTAAAGAATGTTCAGGAGCAGTGAGATTGCAGAACAGGGGTAGCTCTCACCCAAACAGCTCTTGTTATCTGCTGCTAGCTTGTAGCCCGGGTTGCAGGTGCAGTGGAACGTGCCCGGGGCATTGACACATTGGTGCTGGCAACCATGTCCCCGCTCAGCACACTGGTCCTTCCCTGAGGACACACAGGACTAGAATTAGCAGGGAACAGATGGGCAGAAGCCTCCAACAAGAGAGAGAGGGATGGGGATGGGGTCCGAGGCAGGCATCACCTTCAAACGGCTTTCAGAAGTAAATAACTAATTTGAGAGGGGCCATACCAAATGGGAGGGCTTAGGGAAAGAATAAGGCTTAAGGAGCCCCTGCGAGTAGGCTCAGAAGAGGAGGCACCCAATTAGACATGTCAGTGGGCTAAGACAGGACTACACAGGGGCAGGAGTGGGTAGGAGGTGGAGAGGTGTTAAATCGAGATGGGCGGAATAAACTCAAAATGTGCCTGGAACAGCTCTTGTAGCATTTGTGGGAGGAGCTAAGATGATAACGGAAGAAGCCACCCCATGTGGGAGGGCCACGACTCTTTAGAGCAGCCCATCCCTCTTAGCTTTGAGAATCACTGGTTCCTTGTGTGCAGGGGGTTGGTGCTGGAGTTTGACATTAAGCCTGTGGTAAGCTGTGGCGGGGGGCAGGGCAAGAAACTATAGTTTGCTCCTTGTTGATGGAGCTTGAGCAGAAGTGGTCAGAGCTGAAATCTGACACAGCCTGCGGTAGGTCAGAGCAGCTCTAACTGGAAAGTGCGGGGCCACCCCACGGGATGGGATTTACTGTGGTGGGAAAGGAATCCAAGCATTTGGATTAAGAGTTCGAGCTTCACTCCAGCACCCTCCTAACTCACCACACAGCCGGCTCTGGAACTGCAGGCCGAACTCCTGGATGAGGTCGAAGGACTCTACGAGGAAGACGTGCTCGTCTAGCGGGGGCGATGCCATGGCGCGCAGGGAGCCCACGTCCGCGCGCTGCACCCCCACCGCGTAAATTTCAATGCCGCGGGCGCGTGCCTGTGCCGCCACCTCGGCCACGCGGTCCTGGGGCCGCCCGTCTGTCACGATGACAGCGACGCGCGGCACGCGCTCCTCCGGCGGGCGCGCGCCCTCGGCCACGCTGAAAGCCACGTTCATGGCGTACTGGATTGCCAGTCCCGTCATGGTGCCTTGCGCCAGGGGCACCAGGTCGCGGATGGCGCGTTCCATGTCCTCGCGGCGCGAGAACGCGCGGAGAGGGAAGACGCTCTGCACTTGACTCGAATACTGGATCACGCCAACGCGCGTGGCGTTGGGACCCACGTTCAGACCTCGGAGGAGGCCCACGAGGAACTGCCGCATGGTCTCGAATTCGAAAGGGCGCACGCTGCGGGAGCTGTCAATCACGAACACCAGATCCAGGGGCCCAGTGTGACACCTGGGACCTGCGGGGAGATCAGTGAGGACTCTCCTAGGTCAGCAAAGCCTCACCTCCGAGGAGAACTCCAGGGAAACCCAGAGGAAATGCTGCTATGACGGCATAACAGCGCCCAGCACAGCAAACGCAGATTAGATAGATGCACTCACTCGGCGTGTGCCTAGTACCTGGGCTAGGAGATTTCACAAATTCCCTCATCTTACAGCTCTGAGGGCTATTCTGAGGAGGTATTACCCATTGACGAGGGGGCAAGGAAGCGTCGCAAACTCAAAGCCTGCAGGGACCAGGCAGGGAACATGGATGAACTGGTTGGGTTAGGACGGTGGAGACCCAAAGAGTCCCCATCACTCCTAATTGGGCAGGAAGCTCCATCCAAATGCTGCCATGCGCCTGCAAATTGGATGTTAGCAGATCCCTGGATTTTTCAAGAAAAGTACTAAACAGGGATTTTTATGTAAAATTTCCTGGTTTTTTCATGTTTTCAAATAATTTTTCCAAATTAAAAACCCAATGGGCAGTTACTGCATGTGCCCAAAACTAAGCCACATCCTACAGATGAAGAAACTGGGGCCCAGAAAGCTGAAGTGGGAAACTTAAACCCAGTCCCATATGTTCCAAAGCCCTAGCTTCTCTCTCCCCAGCAGGAGGAGCTGGCTGCAGAAGGAGGACCTGCTTCTGCTCCCCTCCTCCCACTGGTGAGGTCTGGGCCCCAGTTCACCTGCCAACTGGAGCTGGCTTTCCCAGGGCTGAAGAAGGAACAGCAACACGAGCCAGCAAAGAAGGCCTCTCATGGCGCTTGGGGACAGAGAATGGAGCTGTCAGAGCCTGGAGGGAGGAAGGAAAACAGAAAAGAAACATTATTTACAGAGCTCTTATTCTGGGTGATAGGCACTTGGAGGGGGAAGAGAGTTAGGGGTTTATTTTACTAATCTCTCTATTTTTGTGCATGTTTGAAATGTTTCAGAATTTAAAAATTCTCATCACAGTGGAATTGGTGGGAAACGCAAGAGATTCTTTTTTTTTTTTTTTTCTTTTTGAAATGGAGTCTTGCTCTGTTGCCCCGGCTATAGTGCAGTGGTATTATCTTGGCTCACTGCAACCTCTGCCTCCCAGGTTCAAGTGATTCTCCTGCCTCAGCCTCCCGAGTAGCTGGGATTACAGGCTCCTGCCACCACAGCTGGCTAATTTTTTGTATTTTTAGTAGAGAGAGGGGGTTTTGCCATGCTGGCCAGGCTGGTCTCCAACTCCTGACCTCAGGTGATCCTCCCACCTCGGCCTCCCAAAGTGCTGGGATTACAGACATGAGCCACCACGCTCAGCCCACAAGAGATTATTTGTGGAACTGCAGAATACTAAATAAGAATAGATATGTAGATACAAATATAAAAAATTTAAACAGAAAAAAAGGTCTTTCTTAAATGTCAGGCACAGTGTTAAACGCTCGTCACGCATTGTGGCATTTAATCCTCTCTGCAATTGTAAGAGTAAGGCTGTGATTGTCCCTATCATACAGACAAGGAAATTGAGGCTCAGAAAAGTTAAGCGCTGGTACCTAAAGTCATTCGACCAAAAAATGGCTGCGACAGGACAGAATCCCACGCCTGCTGGTTTCTGTGAGCCATTCTGGGCGTTTGGTGCCTCTCCTCCTGCCAGGCGAACCTCTGCAGACAGAAGCCCTTCTCCACCTCGGCCCACTCCCCTACGCACACAAGGTTCTGTGTGGCTGTCTTTGCAACTCGTCAACTCCCCTCCGCCAGACTCCTCCATACACACAAACACAGACACGTACTGCCCAACCGCAGGCGGCGGGGAGGGGCTGCGCCCTATTGCGGGGGTTGAGCGTGGTGGCGCGGCAGCCAGTGGACCAAAACCCACCGCGCACAAGAACGCGCGGCTTGGGGCCTGTTTCCCGCCTGCTCTCAGGAGCGACCGCCAGGGGACGCCCGAGATGGCAGGGGGCGTGGGAAGTTCACATCTGCCCAGCAGGTGCGCCAACTCCGAGCAAACAGGGGGCTGGGGTCCGGGGCCTTGGAGATAAGGCCTGGACAGGATATATCCCGCGCAGGAGCTAGGGAGCAGGGGTGTGCAGGTTTCCAGCCACAGTAGCACTGGACTCGTCCAGGGGCGGCGAGTGAGCAGCTGGGGCCCCGTGGAGCCGCCATGGACCCTGCAGGGGCAGCAGGTGAGCGCTCACCCTCCCGTGGCCCGTAGACGCCCCGTGAGAACTACAAAGGACCCCCCACCCCACCCCGCCCCACTGTACAAATAGGAAAACTAAGCCCCAACAAGGCAGCCCGCCGAGCTGCAAAAGCAGGATTAGAACCTAGGGCTCCTGGTTCCCCTTCTCCCTCTGGAGGCCCCCTGGCGCCTGGAAGTCACTAAACCTCTTTTCCTTCCAGTTCCTACCCCACCCCCGTGCCCCATGCTGAAGCTGTGTTAGCCATTTTTCTGTTGCTGTTTCCTGGCAGAGAGAGCCAGCCGCCCCTAACCCAACCGCAGCCCCGCCCCCGCCCCCCAATTCCGTGAATGCGCCTATTCTGAGCAAGGCCAGTGCCTGCTTCTCACTCCAGGCGACCTTCTCATCCCAGATTCTTCTCCCCTTTCCCCTCCCAGGCCTGGTAGAAGAACAGAAATCCCTCTGGCAGGGCCGGTCGTGGGAGGGCGACCAAGCAAGATGTGGCAGTGCTGGTGGAAGTGGGAGGGCGGGGAACCCTTCTCTGGTTTGGGCCACAGGCGAGGCCAGCATCCCTGGGCAGCATGAGGGCTAAGGCACAAGGGGCCTCTGCCCCCTCCCATACTTTCCCACCTGGAGACGCCTCTGGGCCCCCAAATCTTGGTTAAGGTTCCCCTCATCCCATTCCTGGTCTGAACCAACTTCTCACCTGGCACCCTGCCTCCACCCCAGGAATCCTAGAAAGTCACAATAGCGACTGCCTCAAAGTTCATCACCTTTCCAAACCCCTCATTCTACAAAGAAAGGAACTAGGTCCAGAGAGGATAGTGTGTTGCTGAAGGGCACACAGCGATGTCTGGCAGGATTTACACTAGAACTCGGGATTCCTCTGAGGAGTTAATCCTTGCATTAAAAAGAAAGATTCAGAGATGCCCTGAGGTGGGGCTGAGGGAGTGGAGCAGCAAGGGAGGAGAGGCCTGTAAATAATTTCTCAAATGTCCCTCAGGGACATTTCAGGGGGTTCCTGGAGGGACGAGAGTAGAAAAGGGATGACCCTATTTTGATGGCTTTGCTGGTGGGGGCTCGATTTGGAAAGGACCCTGCAGAAGTGGGGAAGGGCACTGCAGGTCAGACAGGGCACCATAGGCGGTGCCTCTGCTAAAATACAGTTGCCTGATCTGGCTTGATGCCTACTCCCCTGCAGACCCCTCAATGCCTCCCAACCCTTTGACTCACCTGAGCCTGCGGGACAGATCAGAGATGCAGCTGCAGAGCGAAGCCGACAGGCGGAGCCTCCCGGGCACTTGGACCAGGTAACGGTGTGGCAGCGTGCCCTAGGTGGGGACTGCCAGGCAGCTGGAGCACGCAGAGGCGGCGGCCGCATTTAACCCAGGGCTGGTGGGTGGGGAGGGGAAGCGCAGGCTGCAACCCCTCCCACTGGTAGGGAGGCATCGCCCTCCTTCCTCCTGAGGCGGGGCAAACCCAGCACCCCCTGATCCTACCACCCTTGGAGCTGCAGACAGGGCTAGCTGCGGGCCAGGCTGGAATTCGGCTACAGCAGGAGACTGGGGAGACTGGGGCAGCCACACTCCGCAGCCGGAATTCATTGGAAGCTTAGAAGGCACTTCCCTAAGGAGAGCCCCAAGGGGTGGAGCGGTTCTGGCTGTGGCTGCTGCCTGTCTGGCCTGGCTTTCGAGGGTGCGGTCCTACGCTGTCCCCTCCAGGAGTGAGGAGAGACTCCGGTCCTGCCAAGAGGATAAAGGGCTCAGAAGGACAGCCTCAGTTTTCATGGCTCTCCTGGCCTCAACCTGCTAACCCCCCAAATGTCTCCCACCTCCCCTCCTCTACTTAGTCCCTGCAATTGCTTGGACCCACCCACCCACATCGTTCAAGAACCCCAGGTTGAGAAGCCACCAGGCCTCTAGGCTCTAACCTGGCTAACTCTGCAGAACCAATGTCATCTGCCTTGACTTCTGTAATCAAGGGAAGGAAAGCCCACACAGCAACAGGTCACTTCTCATGGGAGAAAGGGAAGAATATGACTTTGGCCTCAGAAAGGCTCAGATTCCCCCAGGTCACCCCCCATCCTGGGGACAAGGTTTTGGGCCCTTTTCTGTTTGCAGGCAGGAGGCTAGAGAGCGCCCCAGGCCAGGAGCCCAATAAAGGCTCCCTCTTCCCCTCCCCGCTCCCTAGGATGGAGAAGCTTCATCTCTACCAATTCCATCAGCCCTAAAATACTCTTCTCCATCCCAAGACCAGTATAAGTGTGGCCTTTGTGTCACAGCCATGTGTCCCTATGGCCCTGGGCTCCAATGGGCATGATGCCAGACCTGCAGAGTGGAACCTGGGTGGTCCCGTGGGCTCCATGCAGGCCTCATTGAGCACCTCGCAGCCTAAATATTTAGCCTACAATTTTCAGCCAAGTCTCCTCCTTACCTAATGCTTCCTCTTCCTGATCCCACGGGGGCAGAATATAGAGCAGTCCCCCCCAACCCCGCCACTTACTCTAACTCCCTGCCCACTTCATTTTACTCAACCTGAGTACTTGGACCCTGTGCCGCCTTGACCCTTCTCCTTCCTGTGGCCGGTCGACCTGCCTGCCCCACTCCCAGGTCATCCCCAGAGCACACCACCATTCTGAGGGGAGGCGTGCGCAGGTGCCTGCAGCAACAGTGTGAACAGACTGTGCGGATCGTGCATGCCAAGGTGGCCCAGAAATCGTACGGAAATGAGAAGCGGTAGGTGCCTCGGCAGCCCCTCCCAAGTCTCTGCAACTGTCAGCCCTATGCACCCCTCTATCCACCCATTGGGCCTCTTTTAGAAGAGGCCTCAGGGCTGAAATCTCAACTATTGGTCGACCAGGGCCTTGACCCTCAGCCACCATTAGCCCCTACTTTGGTCTATAGTTCTATAGCAGGAGATTTCCTGTGAATCTCCTGTCTCCATTCATTCACTCATTCTCCCATTTATTCACTTATTGATTTATTCAACAACTACTTACTGAGTGTTTATCATGTATGCACCAGGTACTGTGGGTACTGCTGGGCACTGGGCATACAGCTGAACAAGACAGAAACAGCCCCTGCTCCTTAGCCCACACTCTCACTCAAGTGTAGAAGAGACAGACAGTAAACTCCCCCACAAATCAGTAACAAGACACTTGCAGATTATGATGTGCACTAAAAGGAAAACTGGACAAGGCCATTTGACAGAAACTGAAGGCAGGGGAGACATTAGCTAGAAAGGTCAAGGAGGTCAAGAGACCTTTTGGGAGGTAACATTGGAACTGAAACTTGAATGTTAAAATGGAGCCAGACAGGAGAAAATCTGGGGAAAGCATGCTACAGTTAGAAGGACCAGAAGGGCTGAGCGCAATGGCTCACACCTGTAATCCCAGCAATTTGGGAGGCCAAGGTGGGCAGATGACCTGAGGTCAGGAATTCGAGACCAGCCTGGCCAATATGGTGAAACCCCCTCTCTACCAAAAATACCAAATTAGCTGGGCATGGTGGTGAGCGCCTGTAATCCCAGCTACTCAGGAGGCTGAGGCAGGATAATTGGTTGAACCCAGGAGGCAGAGGTTGCAGTGAGCCGAGATTATGCCACTTCACTCCAGCCTGGCAACAGAACAAGACTCAGTCTCAAAAAAAAAAAAAAAAAAGGCAACAGAAAATGGGAAGACCTTGAGGCTGTACCAACTAGGCCTATTTAAGGTACAAAAGAAGTCACAGTGGCTGAAATCAGAGAGAGGAGTTGTAGGAAGTAAGTTGGAGAGGGAAGCAGGGGTCGGATCGCAGGAGGACTTTTAATTTTTAACCAGTGGAGGATTTTAAGGAGTTAACATTATTTGACTCATGTTTTTAACAAAACATTCTGGCCAGCCTGGTGGTTCATGCCTATAATCCCAGCACTTTGGCAGACCCAGGTGGGCAGATTGCTCGAGCCCAGAAGTTCCAGATCTGCATGGACAACATGACAAAACCATGTCTGTACGAAAAATACAAAAATTAGATGGGTGTGGTGGCTCGTGTCTGTAGTCTCAGCTACTCAGGAGGCTGAGGTGGGAGGATCAGTTGGGGAGGCAGAGGTTGCAGTGAGCCAAGACAGCCGAGATCAAGCTACTGCATTCCAGCCTGGGCAATAGAGCAAGACCCTGTCTCAAAAAGTAAAAAAAGAAAAAGAAAGAAGGAAAGAGAGAGAAAGAGAGAAACAGAGAGAGAGAGAGAGAGAGAGGGAGGGCGAGGGGAGGGGAGAAGGAGGGAGCACTGTGGCTGCTGTGTGAAATGGGAAGGAGATAGAAACAGAACTTTCTGGAAATAGACCAGTTTGAAGACTAATGTTGTGGTCCAGGCAAAAAGTAATGGCGGCTGGGATGAAGGGTCAGGTGGTAAGAAGCCAGTGGATTCTGAATATATTATATTTTGAAGGTGGAGTGGACACGACCCTCTGATGAGTTGAATGAGGGGTGTAAAAACAATAAGGGTTTGGATATGAATGGGGTTTACAGTCATGAAAACGCGTGGGGAGAGGGGTGGGAGCGGGAGGAGGAAAAGAAGGTTCTGCTGGGTTTATGCTACTACCGTGCGGTGCTTACAGGACAGCCGAGTGGAGATGGATGCACGAATCCATCACTCACTTATCTCCGCAGGTTCTTCTGCCCCCCGCCGTGTGTCTACCTCTCGGGGCCCGGATGGAGGGTGAAGCCAGGGCAGGACCAAGGTGAGGGCGGACTCAAGGGCTGCCGGCCGCCTGCTCTGTAGGGAGAAGCACGAGGTTGGGCCCGAGAGAGGGGCGGTTCGCAGGCGCAGTTTCCCCGCGCCCTCTGGCGGCGAGCGCTAAGCTTGTCTGGCACCTGCGTCCTCCCGAGTCCTTCCAGAGCCAGTTCGCATCCCTTTCCAGCTCACCAGGCCGGGGAGACGGGGCCCACGGTCTGCGGTTACATGGGACTGGACAGCGCGTCCGGCAGCGCCGCTGAGACGCAGAAGCTGAATTTCGAGCAGCAGCCGGACTCCAGGGTGAGAGCGCACGGGAAGGGGTCCGATTCCTACTCCCATCCCTGCCTCTACTGGGAAAGGAGGTCTCCTTTATTACTCCCTTCCGAAAGCCAAGAGATAGGTGGGGAGACTGGGAGGCCGGGGTCTTGCCTTAAGGCAGAGCCTAAGAGTCTGGATGGTGGAGCTTCTGGTCACCTCCGACGGGACGGACGTCGATATCTGGAAGAGGTTGGTTCATCCGACAGGGGAGGGCTGGGATGAGACGGCCCTGTCCCCGCGAGCCCCCTAGGAATTCAGCTGCGCCAAGACCCTGTACATCTCAGATGCAGACAAGAGGAAGCACTTCCGGCTGGTGCTGCGGCTGGTGCTGCGCGGGGGCCGGGAACTGGGAACCTTCCACAGCCGCCTCATCAAGGTCATCTCGAAGCCCTCGCAGAAGAAGCAGTCACTCAAAAACACCGATCGTGAGCAGGGCGGGGCCTGACGCGGGAGGTGCATCCAAGCCCAGAGCAGCTAAATTGGGGCGCGAAGGTGGGGGTAGGCTGCGCTATAGGGGTGGGGTCAGAGTGGAAAAAGTGGAGTCGGAGCCGAGAAGGGAAGGAGTCTGGATGAGAGGGTGAGGCCCAGGCCTGGGGATGAGAAAAGTTGGAGGATGAAAAGCAGAGAGGAAAGGGACGGATACCAAATTCCAGGTTGGGAGTTTGGGTCCCAGAACAGACAAAAGTTGAACTAGGCAGAGGTTGAACTAGGCAGGGGGTTGAACTAGGGACAGACTAAAAGTGACATAGGCGGAGCACAGTGGCTCATGCCTGTAATCCCAACAATTTAGGAGACCGAGGTGGGCGGATCACTTGAGCCCAGGAGTTCAAGGATAGCCAGGGCAACATGGCCAAAGCTTGTCTCTACCAAAAAAAAAAAAAAGTTAGCCGGGCATGGTGGCCTGCACCTGCAGTCCCAGTTACTTGGGAGGCTGAGATCAGAAGATCAATTGAGCCCAAGAGGTCGAGGCTGCAGGGAACTGTGATAGCACCATGGCAGTCCAACCTGGGTGACAGAGTGAGATGCTGTCTCAAAAAAAATAATAACAATAAATAAGTTTTACTTTTGTTTTGAACTGAAAGATGTCCAGGCAGGAAAAGGAGGGAGCAGGCAAAGGTTCCAAACCAGGACTGCAGCAGGCCCTAGAAAAATAGCTGTGAACTGGGAATGCCCAGTTCACATTGCCCAATGTGTCTAGGCCTGTAGGCACATTAGCCAGGCCAGCACAAGGACAGAGGATTGGAAACTGTCTGGAATGTCCAAGGGACCAAGCCAGGCCAGGGCACTGATAGCACCAACTAACCTTAACCCTCACCCTCACCCCCTCCCTCACCCTAATCCTCACCCTCACCCTCACCCTCACCCTCACCCTAACCCTCACCCTCACCCCAACCCTAACCCCTAATCCTAACCCTCTCCTCTCACCCTAACCCTCACCCTCACCCTCACCCTAACCCTCACCCTCACCCTCACAGTGTGCATATCCTCCGGCTCAAAGGTCTCTCTCTTCAACCGCCTGCGCTCTCAGACAGTCTCCACACGATACCTCTCTGTGGAGGACGGGGCCTTTGTGGCCAGTGCGCGACAGTGGGCTGCCTTCACACTCCACCTGGGTAATGACATCTGCAGGCCCTGGGGCTGGCACTTCACATACATTAGCTTATTTAACTTCCACCACAACTCCTTAAGGAAGGTAAACTCTGCCCCATGTGATTAAGGCTCAGAAACACAAAAAGACTTGACCACAGTCCCAATGAGCTGATGACTGTTTCAAGCTATTCTGACTCTGTTATCCATGCCCTTTCCCCTTATATCAGCTAAACTGCCTGCCCCCAACCCCTGCCCCCAGAGCAGACATTTGTGAGGATGGCCTCAGATGGCCTCTCCAGAATTAAAAACTTCAGTGTTAGCGGCTCCCCTGAGAACCACCCCCTCCCGCAGGGCCCATGTGTGATGTGAGGAAAAGCCAGAGGCAAGAAGGCAGGGTTTAAGGCAGAAGCTTGGGGGCAGCTGAAAACCTTGTCCCTTGCTTTTTTTTGACCCCCAGCTGATGGGCATCCTTCCCAAGGAGACTTCCCACCGCGAGAGGGCTACGTTCGCTATGGCTCCCTGGTGCAGCTCGTCTGCACGCTCACCGGCATCACTCTACCTCCCATGGTATAGCAAGGGAGGGTACGCCTGGAGGGGTCCCCTCAGATCTATGCAGAGAGTGTGGCACACACAGGCAGGGCTGGAGAGTGAGGCCGCAAGGCATGGAGACACCTATTCTCACCCAGTGTCGCTTAGGACCAGACAGAAGTCAAAGCTCAGGGGGAGTCTGCTAGTACCTGTGTGGCTATTGGAGTAGCAGAGAGCCGGCTGGGAGGGCAGCCTCTGGATACCCAGGCTCCTTGTCACCACCGTTCTTACCACCCTTCCATTGCAGATCATTCGTAAAGTAGCCAAACAGTGTGCGCTCCTTGATGTGGATGAGCCCATCTCCCAGCTGCACAAGTGTGCATTCCAGTTTCCTGGCAGTCCCTCAGGAGAGGGTGGCACCTACTTATGCCTTGCCACAGAGAAGGTGGTGCAATTTCAGGTAAGAAGCAGAGAATACCAGCACCAAGTGTCCTGGAAAGTGAGAATGCAGAGAACCACAGAATGTAAGATCATCATCCTCACCATGGTTGCTACTTCCTGAGCAGCCTCCCATGGAACATTAAAATCATAGACCCCAGAACAGAATCATAGGATGTAGAAAAATAGTAATAAGTAATAGTATGAAGTGATATTCCTTCCCAAAGAATTTTAGAGTCATAAAATCGTGGGATATAGCTAGGCGCGGTGGCTCACGCCTGTAATCCCAGCACTTTGGGAGGCTGAGGTGGGCAGAACACCTGAGGTCAGGAGTTTGAGACTAAGATTGGCCAACATGGTGAAATCCCATCTCTACTAAAAATACAAAAATTAGCTGGCCATGGTCGTGGGCGCCTGTAATCTCAGCTACTCGAGAGGCTGAGGCAGGAGAATCGCTTGAACCCGGGAGGTAGAGGTTGCAATGAGCACCATTGCACTCCAGCCTGGGTGACAAGAGTGAGACTCCATCTCAAAAAAAAATAATAATAAATTGGGATATAAAATTGTAGAATGTAAATAAAAATCATGATAGGTAATAGAGAGCAGAGAATTATTGAGAAAAGACTATTCAAAGCACAGATAAAGACACAGAATGTAGGAAATTATAGAATGTGGAAAATCATCATTATCATTAAGCAGTAGTACTCCCAAAAGAATATTATCATAGAATGTTAGGAGATTGAATTATAATTTGTGGAAAATAGCAAGTATTATTCCTTCCCCAAGAATATTCCTTCCCAAAGGAACAATATTCCTTCCCAAAGAATATTAAAATTGTAGATTGTTAGAGCATAGAATTGTACAAAGTTTAAAAAAAAAACAGAATTCTGGAATCCCAAGAAAAAACACCCTTTGAAATCAGCTATCCCAGACCGGGCCAATGGTTCACACCTGTACTCCCAACACTTTGGGAGGCTGAGGCAGGAGGCTTACGAGGCCAGGAGTTTGAGACCAGCCTGGCCAACATGGTGAAACCCTGTCTCTACTAAAAATACAAAAAAAATTATCTGGGTGTGGTGGCCGGCACCTGTAATCCCAGCTACCCGGGAGGCTGAGGCAGGAGAATCGTTTGAACCCAGGAGGCGGAGGTTGCAGTGAGCTGAGATCAGGCCATTGCACTCCAGCTTGGGTGACAGAGCAATATTCAGTCTCAAAAAAGAAGGATGGACGAAAGGAAGGAAGGAAAGAAGGAAGGAAGGGAGGGAGGGAGGGAAAGAAAGAGAGAAAGAAAGAAAGAAAGAGAAAGAAAGAAAAAGAAAAAGAAAGAAAAGGAAGGAAGGAAGGAAGGGAGGGAGGGAGGGAGGGAGGAAGGGAGGGAAAGAAAGAAGGAGGGAGGGAGGGAGGGAGGAAGGAAGGAAGGAAAAATCAGCTAGCCCAACAAGCTTACTTAACTCTAAGTGAGAGAACTTAAGGGCACTGTCCAAGCTGAGGGGACAAGTGAACCCCAGAGCCTAGGATTAGTATCCAGTTCAGTCTAATGCAGAAGCCCACGTGCCATGCTGGCTCCCTACGCTGGTGGCCACCATGAGAAGCTTCGGCCTCCTCCCCTCGGGTCTCCTCCCAGGCTTCTCCCTGCCCCAAGGAGGCGAACAGGGCTCTGCTTAACGATAGCTCTTGCTGGACCATCATCGGCACCGAGTCGGTGGAATTTTCCTTCAGCACCAGTCTGGCGTGTACCCTGGAACCGGTCACTCCGGTGCCTCTCATCAGCACCCTAGAGGTGAAGCCGGGCGCTAGGGGCGTTGGGCAGGGGGACCCTGCCTGCAGTGGAGAGTGGGAGTGCTAGTGAGTGGGGGGCATCAGGTTCCCGCCCTGCTGGGTTCTCTCACCTCACCTGGTCCCACCCTCCCCCAGCTGAGTGGCGGCGGCGACGTGGCCACGCTGGAGCTCCACGGAGAGAACTTCCATGCGGGGCTCAAGGTGTGGTTTGGGGACGTGGAGGCGGAAACCATGTACAGGTAAGGGGTGGGGAGGCAGCCTCCCTTGGGCCCTGGGGAGCTGGGGAAGGGTGCGCACGCGTCGTCAGAGTCGCCGCAGTTCTCACCCTGGTGCTCCACCCCCAGGAGCCCGCGGTCCCTGGTGTGCGTGGTGCCGGACGTGGCGGCCTTCTGCAGTGACTGGCGCTGGCTGCGCGCTCCGATCACAATCCCCGTAAGCCTGGTGCGCTCCGACGGGCTCTTCTACCCTAGTGCCTTCTCCTTCACCTATACTCCGGAATACAGCGCGCGGCCGGGTCACACCGGCGTCCCCGAGCCCGCCACCGACGCTGACGCGCTTCTGGAGAGCATCCATCAGGAGTTCACGCGCACCAACTTCCACCTCTTCATCCAGACTTAGGCGCGCCCAGGAATCCTGGCTGCCCACCGCGGAGGGCTGTGCCCGAGCCAGGCGCGGGGACGTGTTTCTGGGATCTAGGCCCTGCTCCCTTGCCCCTTTGCTGTAGAAGGGCAGCTGAAGGCTCACCCTACAAAGCGGGCCTGGTGGCTCTTACCTGGCTCACTCCCTCCCTCCTCCTTACACATACAGGAAGACACGACCTAAGTGGTGCTGTCTTTGTGTCCATCCTGTGTGGCTCTCCCTGTCTTCATCTCTTCTCACTCTGTCTCTAAACCTCTCTCTCTCCCCTCCCCCTCAGTACTTAGTCTATGAATCTATTTGTGTGGCCCTATCCCTCTGTCCTTTTCTCTCTTCAGCTCTCCCTGCCTCTCACACACAATTTCACATGCCCAGAGGAGCCAAGTCTGAGACATTTACCCTCCAGGCATCTGTGTCCTCTCTTGAAGAGAAAACACACAGCTTCACACACCCAGGCATAGGGGGCAAGCTCTTGGGGCACGAGGACCCTGGAGCACCAGGTCCTGCCTGGAATATTAGATCCACGTGGAGCACCGGGTCTCTCTGAGTCTCACCTGGGACATTTGGTCCCACCTGGGACACCAGTTCCCACCTAGAGCACTGTGTCCTTCCCTGGAGCACAAAGACCTGCTCCTCCTGAGAATCCCTCTGACTGCAGCCAAGCAGAGTACCCTTGCCTGTGTTTGCTCCCTGGCCTACAGCTTTGGTGGCTGGGCAGGTGCCTGAACAGTGATGAGGTCTTGCCGCCTTAACTGTCCCCCCAGTCACTTTTCCCACAGGCCCAGCAGGATGCAGTCCTGAGGATCAGGCTTTCCACGGCTGCATTAAAATTAACCCTATCCAAGGCAGAGTTTGGTCTGTATGAGCCACCTCCCCAAGTGTGCCTCCCCCAACCCTCGCACCCACACACACAAAAAGGGGACCTGCACAGAAAGAAAATAACCACAAGTCTGATGGAGCAGAGCGCCTACCTTTTTGACATTTTCTAGAGGAGGAACAGGGTGCAGAGGCAGCTGGCATCCTGAGTCCTCGTCCCTGCCCTGGGGATGTTACCCTACTAGCTATCTCTCCATCCCAAGCAAGGGTGCACCCCAGGCCCAGAGGTGACCACAGGACCCTTTTGAAACAAAGCTTTCCCAGGATAGCCCTGGACAGAACTCCTGGGATTGACTGGGCAATAATGTAGTTGAGAGAGGGGCCTCTCTGCATGGGGCTGATGGACAGAATCACAATCTATTCCTGACCACCCTACCCACCCTCTACCTAGTCTGTGCTAGGTGGAGAAGAAAAACAACAACAACAAAAAAAAACAGGCAGAACACTGGCTTGGGCTGTTGGAATCAAGGACATAGATAAGTATCATGGGTGCCAGCTACCTGTACTAGCCTCTGGTGGTGCCTGATGGGAAAACTGGTCTGAAATGTGGGTTCCAGGTTCTAACCCGCTGGGGAAGAACTTGACCTCCTAAGGAAGAGCTAATTTCTTGTAAAACTCCTCCTCCCCCAGGGTATGGAAAGTCCCATGAGAAAAAAGAAACTAACAATACCCAGAGGAGAGGAAACAGGGTATGTTCTTTAGCCTTCCCAAAGTCTTGACTAAATTCTGTCATCTGCTGTCAGCAGGCTGCAGCCCACTGTGAGGGGTGAGGAAGAAGTCTGTGGCCCCTGAAGGTGAATCTTGGTGGAGGAATGCAGAGAATGAGTTGAATGGGAAATATCCCTGAAATGAGTGCTTGACTCACTGTCCATGGTGGTGGTGAAGCAGGCAGCCAGGAGGAAAGAGGCTAAGAAGAGTGTCATAGCACATCACATGGGGAATTGGAGCTCAAGCGCTCATTGTCCAGCCCTGCCCCAAAGTCTTCCTCCACCAGTCCTCAAGGCAGGAGTCCCAGAAGCCGACAATCCAGTTTGGGCCAAAAGCCGAGGCCCAGCCATACAGCTCTGTCTTAGTCCTCACCCATCTCAGGGGATCCTATAACCTTTGGTGTCACCAAGGTATCCATCTGGAAGTCTGTGACCAAAGTTCCAGCCCTGGCCTACCTTCTGAGTTCCAGCTGCTGAAACTATCCTTGGAGGTCTTCCTTGCACTGAGTCTGACGCCATCTTATGTCGAACTCCTTTCCCTCTCCACCTGCCTTGCAGCACCAGCTCTAACTCCTTCCCCCACACCACCCAGTCACCCAGGCCTAAGGATCCCACCTCCCCTTCCACACTACAATATGCCTCCTGTTTTCCTCTCCCTCCACTACTGCCCTGCCAGGTCATATGTCACCTCTTCCAGAATGTCCCAAACTACCCTAGGTAGAACCAGTTATATAATTTGTGGGCCCCAGTGCAAAATGGCCCCTTGTTCAAAAAGTATTAAAGAATTTCAATTCGACTGAACACAGGATCAAAAAAAAGAAAAGAATTTCAAGACAGTCACAGGAAATGATGAAACCAAGTGCACAGCCCTTTCAAGCACAGGCTGCACACCCGTGAAGCCAGCCCTGGCAGGTTTTTTCCTTGTATTACCGCAGAACCTCAGTGGGACCGTGTTGGCTGCCCACTTTGGATCAAAGGTTTTATGTACATGCTGATTGTCCCCTCTAGGCTGTCAGCTTCATGGGGAAAGGAGCTTTTATCTCTGCATGTCCTATAGGGTGCATCACAATGTCTTGCATGTTGCGTTGGTGCTCAATAAACAGCGAATTGCATTACATGGCATTGGCAGCTATTTAGATATTGCTAATGCAAAGTGAAACCAGCAGGTGGCACTGTTCTCCACCCAAGCATTACAGTCTCATTTTATTTATATTTAAAAACCGGGCCTTAATTCCAGCCCTTTGGTAGGCTGAGGCGCAAGAATCACTTAAGCCCAGGTGTTCGAGACCACCTTGGGCAACATAACAAGACCCCCATCTCTACAAAAAATTTTAAAATAGGGCCGGGCGCAGTGGCTCACACCTGTAATCCCAGCACTTTGGGAGGCTGAGGCGGGCAGATCACGAGCTCAGGAGATAGAGACCAACCTGGCTAACACGGTGAAACCCCGTCTCTACCAAAAAATACAAAAAATTAGCCATGCGTGGTGGCGGGTGCCTGTAGTCCCAGCTACTCAGGAGGCTGAGGCAGGAGAATTACTTGAACCCAGGAGGAGGAGGCTGCAGTGAGCCGAGATCATGCCACTGCACTTTAGCCTAGGCAGCAGAGTGAAACTCCGTCTCAAAAAAAAAATAAAAAATTAATATACCGGTCACGCCATGGAACAATTCTATTAACATCTCTGAGTGTGGAGCTCAGGCATCTGTATTGTTTGAAACCCTCCCATGTGAATCTAGTGAGCAACCAGCGTTAAGAATCATGGCCCTAGTCAGTATTTCCTCCTCATTTTACAGATGGGGTAACAGGCTGCAAGAGAGGAGGCGAAGGTCACAGCAGATGGCAAAGCCTACAATTGATTCGAATCCTGCACTCCTACCGCTAAATCTGGGTCTCTGAGTTTCTCTTAATTCTCATTCTACCACACTACTGTGTGTAGGTGACATGTGTGTTGCAGAGGGTGAGGCTGGGGCATGTAGTGAGGATAAGGCCCAAATCTCCCAATTTACCAGCTCTCATGCTGCCTGGTGTTCCACCATTATTAACAAGTTAGTCCCCCAGTTTAAGTACTGACCTTGGGATTTCTCTCTTTCTTTCTTTTCTTTTCTTTTTTTTTTTAACTTCTATTAAGTTATAACCACAACATAGGTAAAATTATCTGATAGCTTCCCCCTGGGTAGGGCACAGACCTGTGAAGATGGCAAGGAAAAGAGGAAGTGGTTTTAGGGGACGTGAAACCCGTAATACATCTATAAGGTTGTGGCCAGGCATAGTGGCTCATGCTTGTAATCCTAGCACTTTGGGAGGCTGAGTCGGGCAGATCACTTCAGATCACTTGAGGTCAGGAGTTCCAGACCAGCCTGGCCAACATGGTGAAACCCTGTCTCTACTAAAAATACAAAAATAGGCTGGGCGCAGTGGCTCACACGTGTAATCTCAGCTACTCGGGAGACTGGGACAGAAGAATCGCTTGAACCCAGTAGGCAAAGGTTGCGGTGAGCTGAGATCACACCACTGCCTTCCAGCTTGGGTGACAACAAGACTCTGTCTCAAAAAATAAAAATACAAAAATTAGCCAGATATGGTGGCGTGCACCTGTAGTCTCAGCTACTTGGGTGGCTGAGGAACAAGAATTGCTTGCACCTGGGAGGCACAGGTTGCAGTGAGCCGAGATTGTGCCACTGCACTCCGGTCTGGGCAAACACAGCAAGACTGTCTAAAGAAAGAAAAACAAACAAAACCATCTCTAAGGTCTTCCACAGACCAGCTCAAAATGGCCCCCTAGACAGGCTTGGCTCTGTTCCAGACCCTAAGGGACAAAGGCAGGCAGGGTAGCAGTGGCACAATAATGCATTTAGAGGGCCAAGTGATAAACCCCCACTACAGCTGGCTGCTTGCCACCAGATGGGCACTTTCACCTTTGCTATCTAATGTAACCTAATCATAAACCTTGTGGCATCCCATCATATTTACAGGTCCTCAAGGAGAGAGAATTATACAGGTTGTATATATCACAGGGCAGAAATCTTGCAGGCCATCTTAGAACTCTGTCTACTCCGCAAACAACATAGCAAATTATAGGTAGGGGAGACGTGTTTCACTTGTAGGCCTTCCCACACCCCATGCAGACATTGTCCCATAGTTTTGCTGCCTCCAAAGACTGGCAAGCTCATGAACAAAACGTGGGCCCATGCCTGGCTTCTGTAATTTAGTGGTTATCACATTCACCTCACACGCGAAAGGTCGCCGGTTTGAGACTGGGTCAAAACACGAGATTTTCCCCCTAAATTTAGTGAGTTTAATCGAGGTTGGAAACAAACAGAAAACTAGTTAAACCTGTGCCTACATTTTGGCCAGGCGTGGTGGCTCACGCCTGTAATCCCAACACTTTGGGAGGCTGAGGCAGGCGGATCTCATGAGATCAGGAGTTTGAGACCAGACTGGACGACATGGTGAAACTCTGTCTCTACTAAAAACACAAAAATTAACTGGGCATCATGGCACGTGCCTGTAATCTCAGCTACTTGGGAGACTGAGGTAGGAGAATCACTTGAACCTGGGAGGCAGAGGGAGCAGTGACCTGAGATCACGCCACTGCACTCCAGCCTGGGCGATAGAGTGAGACTCCACCTCAAAAAATAAAAATAAAAAACAAAAAGTGGACCAATAGTGTCCAAAATCCGTTTTGCATCCACTGCCCAATTCTCAGAAATAATATTATATATTATCAGAAATAATCAGAGTTGGCTTTCCAGACAAAGCCCTATTCAAGGTTAACCACTGATGGGGCTATATCAGCCAGCATTTAAGATGGCTTCCAATGAGTCTCGTATCCAGGTGCTCCTGCCCCTGGGTAGTCTCTCACAATGAGTAGGGCTGACCTGTGTGACACATGCAATATTATGGAAGAGATAGTGGGTGACTTCCAAGCTAGGTCATAGCTACGTAGATCACTGTAGCTTCCACTTGGCGGCTCTCTTGGATCACTTGCTCTGAGAGAAACCAGCTGCCACATCACAAGGACTGGCCATCAGCCCTATGTGGGCCCACACAATGAGGAACTGAGGCCTTCTGCCAATAGCCAGCACCAAGTTGTCAGAAATGTAACTGAGCCATCTTGGAAGTGGATCCTCCAGCCCAGTCAAGCTTTCAGATGACAGCAAGACCTGGCCGACATTGACTGCAACCTCACAAGATGGAGCCAGAATCACCTAGCTAATGCTCCTGAATTCTGACTCACAGAAACAATGCGAGATAATATGTATGTTGTTCTAAGCCCCTAAGATTGGGGTAATTTTAAATATCAATAGATAATATGGGGGTCTTCTTAAACTAACACTTTACCCAAAAAGATGGCACTGATTACAACACCATATATTGAGCACATACTGGGTGGTGAGCTCTGACTTACCTCCCTATAGGCTGTTGGAGCACAAGGTAACGGCTGGTAAAAGCTAAAACCCAAACCCAGAGGTCCTGACTCACAGTCTCACACCATCCAAAGTGGCCCTAACAGGAATTTCTGCAACTGGAAATGTTCTGTGTTTGCACCACCTGATACAGTAGCCACTAGCCACATGTGGCTATTGATCACTTAAAACAAGGCTAGTGCAACTAAGAAGCAGAATGTTTATCGTTACAATTGCAATTAATTTACATTTATAATATACCACAGTGCCCAGTGGCTACCATAGTGGACAGCACAGATCTAACAGATGTGAGGGCCTTCTACAAGACACAAGTTACAAGAACAGAGACCCACTCAACCTCACTGGACTCAGAAAAACAGTGTAGCAAAGTCTCAGGAGAGATTCAAGCTGACAGGAGATTTGAGACCAGACTCACTGGTTCATAGGGGGTTTGTGGGGGCATGAACAGCCCCCATGAAGGAGCCTTGGGTGATATGAACCCCTTGATAGGCTGTGAGCACTCTAGAGCCCGACTGCCATGGTTCAAATCCCACCTCTACAACTGGTAAGCTGTGTGGCTTTGAGCAAGGTATTTAACCTCTGAGATGTAGTTTCCCCATCTGTCAAATGGAGTAACCAATAGCAGCTACTCTGGAGCTCTGACAATTAAATGGGCTCTGGTATAAAGCCCTGAGAATGGGTTCATGGCCACATGGTGTGTATGCGAGGGTTTGCTCCAACCACCACCAATTCCTCTTTGCATCCTTTCCCCAACCCCAGTAAAGTACTGGGCAACATGGTGCCAAAGGAAGACCACCAATGTCCAAAGACCTGAAATTAAGGTTCGACTCTCCAGACACACTAGGGGCAGGTTGGGTTGCCCTCTTGGTAACAAGGATCCTCCCTACCTTACAGGATTGTTATGGTGGTCAAGAGAGACGGCCAATGCTATTTCCAGAGCCTGCCAGCCTGCCTGGCTGCAGCGGTGACCTGAGTGAAGCAGGCAGAGATGTTGGTGTGGAAAGCCCACATCTAGATGGGTGCCTGCCACTCAGCAGCTCTCTCTTGTTGCCCTGCAGGCCGACAGCTGCCAATTTTTAAATTTCTTTTTCCCAAGAAAAGTGAGAAATCTGGATTTTTATGAGAAACCTCCTGATTTCTATGGATGGCAACTGATGCAAAGATTTTTGTGTTTGCTGTTTAAACACAGTGCCACCTAAACAAAACCTTGAAGTAGGGGTGATATGCTGCATAGGCCATCAGAGTGCATGTTCTGAAGTCTTCCCTCCTCTGTAGGCCCCTTCCTGCCTTCTTACATCTCTGCTCCCACCCTCTGCCCACCCCCCGGCATGTCTGGCACCCCATGGGGATTTGGTCAGGGGAGTTTCTTCATGCTCCACTGAGATCAAGGGGATACACAGCCCAAAAAGGATGACTTGTTATGACTAAAATGACAGAGGCAGGCAGTTTAGAAAGTACCAGGTTTTATTATCTTTTTATCAAAAAAAATCAGTAACAGACAACAGTGTGAGAGGTGCCTATAGAGGAGGTGCTCACTCCAACACAGCCCGAGGAGAAGGGCACTGGGGGCAGAAGAGGACCCAGCCAGCTGGGACCCTGGGTTGCAGTGGTGACGGGAACTAATGGCCACTGGTGCAGCAAGGGAGGGTGGTCTCCCTCACCCCAGCCACTGGG
This sequence comes from Trachypithecus francoisi, assembly GCF_009764315.1. Taxonomy (NCBI): domain Eukaryota; kingdom Metazoa; phylum Chordata; class Mammalia; order Primates; family Cercopithecidae; genus Trachypithecus; species Trachypithecus francoisi. The sequence goes on from NW_022681467.1 coordinate 40,983,809, forward strand.
GTCAGGAGGAGACATGACCTGCCCGGGCTAAGCCACCAGGCCTCCCCTCTTGGGAGAGGGAGGATCCCAGACAACAGGCCCCAGCTGGGGCCTCATCAGCCCTCCCGCATTCCCCCTGCCCCTACCCAGGGAGACAAGGGTCGTCCCAGCACAGCTGAGGCTGTGACTCGTTAAGCCAGTTCAGTTCTCTAGAACAGTGCTGTCCAATAGATGGACATGCTCTCTGCTGTCAATACAGTAGCCATGAGCCACATATAGTGACGCCTCTAGAAACGTGGTTAGTGCAACTGAGGAAGGAATTTTTAATCTTATGTGATTTTAATTGGCCTAACTTTAAACAGCTGCATGTGGTTACTGTATTGGATAGCACAGCCCTAGAACCTGAAGAAAGCAAACCAAAGAACACCAGCTGGGTCCCAAACAGAAGGCAGAAAGGGTAGAACCGTTCACCTCAACTATTCCAGCCCCATCAGACGGCACCAGGAACAGGGCAAGAGAAAAAGGCAAAAACCCACCCAGCCACATGAAAATTCACTCACTCAACCATCCAGCCACATCAAACTGGAAATACCACACTCTTTCCTGAAAAAAATAGATTTATCTATTTTTCTAGAACCAAGGAAGAATAATAATATATTATAAGAACATAGACACAAATATCCCACCATCCCCTTCATTATATTTTGGGATCTGCTAAAAAAAACAAAACAAAACAAAAAAAACTATGTTTCAGTACAAGCTATTTTATAAGAGGAAGCAGCTTCAGAAAGGGCCAAGGCCATGAGGAACGGGGTTTAAAGTATAAAAAAAAAAAAAACTGGGGAAGGGGTTTAATGAAAGAGAACAAAGAGAGAAGAGGGGAAGGGAGGCCCTATCTAAAGCTATAAATAGTAAAAAAAAAAAAAAAATTAATAAAAATCATCTCTCCGGCTCTTCTCTCATTTTCAAGAAACAAACAAAAACAAAAACCATTAAATAGAAACATAGCAGGTGCCGTGGAAATGTGCAAGAGAATGAAGACACCTCGGCACCTCCACACTCTTGCCCAGGCAGAGAGATACACTCTGCACAAAGGAATGAACAGTAAAAAAAAAAAAAACGAACGAACACTAAAAATAGATTTACAAATATTCTATAAATCCATCTCAGCATAAATTCTCAGCTCTTTTCCCCATCCTCCCCCGCAAATAAAAAAGGTTGATTTCCAAAAGTCACTTGAAAGAGCCTAGAATGGCCCAAGGTATATACCACAGAGACTCCCGTAGTGTGATCACGAGGACCCATTTACAGAAACATCTCAAGGCATGGGTGGCTCCAGTTCCTTCCCCCAGTTCCTGGCAGAGAGACCGGCTATGAAAGGAAAGGAGGAAGGCCACCGCGGGAGGACCTCCAGCCAGGACTCCACACAACACCCGTTAGCCCCCTGGCTTCAGAGGGGCTCTGGATGAGGCATGGTCAGTATGGGCTTGAGGCCAGACCTAGATTCTTAACTGGAAGTTTGAGAAGTGATCCATCCAGGCTTGCCTTCAGAAAGGCCAAGTTGAACCCATTTTTCTGCCAGGGAAACTGAGGCCCAAAGATCAAGAAGAACCTGGCAGAACAGTAGAAGACAAAGTCTCTTCTGAACACTTCAAAGGTAATCAGAGCTGGAGATACTGACAAGTCAGTATTAGGTTGACCTCACCCTACCCTAATGTCCACCCTTCAAAATGCCCCGGCTTCCCTCCCTGCTAAAGTCCAAGCCAGTGCCCACAAGCAAGCTTCACGCGTAGAACTCATTGGTGGGGGCTTTCTTGTAGATGGGTTTCTTGCCCAGGTCATAGCTGCCTTCATCCTTCTTCTTCATACGGTACATGAGGAGGAGGATCAGGAAGACGGCAAAGAGGATGCCTACGACGCCACCCACAATCAGAGCTGGAGAGGAGGAGAGAGAAGAGGCGCTGGTGAGAGCTCCTCATCAGGACCTAGGGACCCTCTTTCCCCCACCATCAGTTCTCTTACAACCAGACGTCCTCACCGTCACCACTGCCTGTGCCAGGCAAGCTGACGCCTTATTGAAGTTGACCTCATGACCTCAGTTATAAGAAGGGGCTTGTTGGCATTTTAAGTCACCGAAGACCACAGGGCTAGTGACAAGGCCACTACTTTTTTGTTTTGTTTTGTTTTTGAGATGAAGTCTCACTCTGTTGCCCAAGCTGGAGTGCAGTGGCGTGAACTCGGCTCACTGCAACCTCTACCTCCCGGGTTCAAGCAATTCTCCTGCCTCAGACTCCCGAGTAGCTGGGACTACAGGCACGTGTCACCATGCCTGGCTAATTTTTGTATTTTTAGTAGAGATAGGGTTTCACTATGTTGGCCAGGCTGGTCTTGAACTCCTGACCTCGCCCACCTTGGCCTCCCAAAGTGCTGGGATTACAGGCGTGAGCCACCACACTCAGCCAAGGCTACTACTTTAACGCACATCTGCCTGAATCTAAAGCCCAGGCTCTTTCCAAACACCAAGCAGACTGCCCTGCAACAGCCTAGCACTAACTGAGCTAGGAACAGGAGAAAATGGTAGGCTATGGATATCCCTATAGACATATTTATCCTACAGTCCTTAGCACAGGGCACTCTCTAGCTTTCCCTGTGTGCATATTTACCTATATAGCCTACCCTTCATGGACAGGTATATGCATTCAAAGTGCACACATGCAGAACATACTAATTCCAAGCTCTTATGTTACGATTACATGCAGAACTCAGTAGCTAAGGCCTGGTTTTCACTCCTACCTCTCCTACTTCCTGGCTATGTGATTTGGGGCAAGTTTTCTTCATCTCCCTACTGCAAAATGGGAATAGCCATACCTTTCTCATACATTTGTCCTAAGGATTAAATAAATTAATCCACTCAAAGTGCTTAGAACAGTGCCTAGTGCATAGCATTTTCTCAAGATTCATTAACTGAAAAGGTTTGAGGTTTGTATCTGTGTCCTGGACCCCAAGAATCAGGTGTGCACAACAGGAAGTACTTAATAAATGACACTTTCAGGCTCTGAGAGGAGAACCTGCCTAGTGTCAGGCAAACATGGGCGTCTAATGGTGAGTGGGTCTGGCCTGTCCACTCTGCCAGGTGGCCTGAATGACTCTCTCTTGTTTGCTAGGGGCAGGGATGACTCACAGAATCCCTTCTGTGGCAGATTGAGTCCCCTAATTCGGTCTTACTTGGGCTAAGAAGATTAATTTTCCATCCCTGCACACACTACAAATCTATGTACACAATGGGGACAGAGTGGCACGGAGGAGTCAAGCAAGGTTCTTTCTTAGGTAAAATCCTACGAAAAAGCAACAATAAAGTACCCCCAGGAGGTGCCAGAGAAGGCACATGGAATATCACGCATCAACCCCATTCTTGTCTCTATCTTTCCCTCTGATGGCCCCAGTTGCTCCATGAGGCCCTAAGTCTGCACTGGGACGACACACAGGGTCAAGTTTCAAGCACAGGCTTGGAAGCTGACTGTGGTCCTCGGTCCAAATGCCAGGTCTACCACTTCCCGATTTTGTGACTTCGGATAAGTTCTTTAGACTCAGTTTTGTGTTGTAGGGACTCAATGAGGGGCACAGGAATCACACAGCATACAGCAAGCATTTAATAAAGCTCTGGGTGCTGATTAAAGCTTCTGGAATGGGGGATTCCACCATACCAGCTAACAATGTAACTTTTCACATAAGGCTCTTAGGCTTGTATAATTCTCAAATGGAAGATCAAATAGATAACCTGGCTTCAGTTCTTTTCTTACTATGTGGCCCAAAGCCTGGGCCTCAGTCTCCCCATGTGTAAGAAGCAGGTGCTTGTATTAACCAGTGGTTTTCAAATTTTTCTTTGGGAGCAATAGCACCTTTAGTTAATTAGAGCAAAACCTTATGCAAATCCAAAGCCTTATGCAAATCTTTTTACTTCTGAAAGAAAAGCAAAAAGAACTTTGGCTCCGATACCAGGAAGCCGGGTCAGGGCTGAGGTGGGCCCAGTCACCTGGGGCTGTGCTCCCAGGAACCCTCTTTACAAGAGGCAGGTGAGACCTTTTATCTGTCCTGGATGAAGCCAGGCTCTGTCCCTATAGCTTAAGCCTCCTCGGAGCTGCTGGCCCTGCTCATTCCCAGGAGACAGGAGTTACCCAGCATGGGCCCAGGGTGCCCACTTGCCGGGCCAGTTCATCCAGACAGGCCCTCAGCCATGACCTTGAGGAGTTCCCTCCATCCCTCTTGTCAACACCCTGGGACAAAACATTCCTCACGATGCACATTCCAGTAAAGAACTCTCAACTGAGGCCAAATCAGAACAATCCTTTACAGTGTGCAAAGTTCTTTCATATTTTATTTTTCATGGACTCATTATATCAACCCCAGGAAGTATCACTCTACCCATTTTACAGATAAGGAAACAGGCTGATCAAGTTCGAAAGCCTCTCAGCCAAGGTCACAAGGCTGCCAAGTGATACAGTAGCAGGAGGGGAAGCTAACCCAATTCGAAGGAGCCTCCAGACTTATAAGGGAAATTAACTTTTAATGATTAACTCCCAGATGCCAAACCTATACAGTGAAAGTCCTTTGAAAAATAAATGAGAAGGACTTAAGGCAAGAGAATGACTCAATGCCTATTTTCCAGAAGCCTTTGATAGGCACTTTTTCCTCTCCCTCCACCAGGCTGCACAGTCAGAGCCGCCCTATAAGGGAAGTGTAGTCTTTCAATGTTCTAGGAGAACCTGAATGGGCAAAAGGAAGGGGCGCCAAGGAGCCTCATGGGCTGGAAGCATCCCTGCCTGCAGGTGCTCTCCCCCCACTGAGCCCCTTTCCACCTTCAAGGCATCTTATAAGCAGCATGGGGCCTTACCTGCCAGGACCTCCGTTCTCTCAAAGATATTGCTGCCCTGCACAGTGCTGGACATGGACACCTTGTTAGACACATCCTCACTTGTTTCAATGGGTGAGATCCTCTTGGGAATAACCTCATTCTCCTCCAGTTTCTTGGTTTCAGTGGGGACTTGGCTCCCAGACCCTGCCTTCTCAGGGATATGGTTATCTAGAAGCACCTGGATGGGCAGAAAGGAGAAGAGACACTCAGCATATTTTGGAAGACTCAGGGCAAAGGGGACAGGGACATTCAGCCAGGCAGAGAATCTGGTTCTGCCATATTCAGCTGAACCATACGGTCCTGGAGCAGGAATTGGCAACAACCTCTCCACAATTATGCTGCCAAAATGCTTATCCCCAACTTTTCTAGTATATCTGTCCCAAATGAAAAATGAATGTCACCAAGGGAACAGGGAAGCAGGTGCTCTCCTGCACTGCTGGCCACTGGTTATGCTAGACCAACCACCCTGGAAGCAGTTTGGCAAAACCTTAGACATCATTTGCGCTTTAAGGTGGCAGTTTTGCCCTGGAAACTCTATCGTAAGGAGCTCTTCAGAGACTGCGTGTTAAAGATGCTTGCTGCAGCTCCTCTGCCTGTGAAGTAGCCATTCTTTTATTCCTTTACTTTCTTAATAAATTTATTATCGCTCTGCAAAAATAAAAAAGATGTTTGCTGCAGTGTTATCATTTTAAAATGTTAAGAAATTATAAACCATTTTTCCATCAATAAAAGGAATCAGGTAAACTATTATGCAGCCTATAAAAATGACAAGAGCATTAAATTATGCAGGCAAATACTCATGACCAGTCTAAGTGAAAAACATAGTTCACAGAATTATATATATACTTTTTTTTTTTTTGAAATGGCTCTGCCCACTGCAACCTCTGCCTCCCAGGTTCAAGCGATTCTCCTACCTCAGCCTCCCAATCAAGTAGCCGGGACTATAGGTGCCCGCCACCAGGCCTGGCTAATTTTTTGTGTTTTTAGTAGAGATAGGGTTTCACCACGTTGGCCAGGCTGGTCTCGAACTCCTGACCTCAGGTGATCTGCCTGCCTTGGCCTCCCAAAGTGCTGGGATTACAGGCATTAGCCACTGTGCCTGGCCTGTATATATACTTTTATATCAATGCTAGGAAATCGCTATAAATGTAGAGAAAAGGAGTTGGTGTTGACGGTGACTATCCCTGCAGGGAGGATGGCCTTCCAGCAACCTACAAAATGAGGCTGGGGCCAGATTTTTTTGTTTGTTTAACACAGTCTGGCTCTGTCACCCAGGCTAGAGTGCATTGGCACAATCTTGGCTAACTGCAACCTTTGCCTCCTGGACTTAAGCCATTCTCCCACCTCAGCCTCTCAAGTAGCTGGGACTACAGGCACAATGCCACCACACCTGGCTAATTTTTGTATTTTTTGTAGAGACAGGTTTCATCATGTTGCCCAGGCTGGTCTCAAACTCCTGACCTCAAGCCTCCCAAAGTGCTGGGATTGCAGACCTAAGCCACCATGCCCAGCCCAGGGCCAGATTTTTAAAAAGCCTTCCTGCATAGTGGGGTAAGACCCCTCGGCCAGGCGTGGTGACTCAAGCCTGTAATCCCAGCACTTTGGGAGGCCGAGATGGGCGGATCACAAGGTCAGGAGATCAAGACCATCTTGGCTAACACGTTGAAACCCCGTCTCTACTAAAAAAAAAAAAATACAAAAACCTAGCCGGGGGACGTGGCGGGTGCCTGTAGTCCCAGCTACTCGGGAGGCTGAGGCAGGAGAATGGCGTAAGCCCGGGAGGCGGAGCTTGCAGTGAGCTGAGATCCGGCCACTGCACTCCAGCCTGGGCGACAGAGCCAGACTCCATCTCAAAAAAAAAAAAAAAAAAGACCCCTCACTTATTCTGCCTATGGGGGCTGTATTTTCTGCCTCTCCTAATAGGTCTGCTGTGGAGGAGAAAAGTGGAAGAGGCAGAAGCATGTAGCTACTTACCAATGGATGGATAACTTCAGGGCTGATTGTGGAGTCTTCCAAGTCATCTGTAAGGTCAGAATAGCTGTGTGAGCGTGAGGCCCATTACCCCAGGAAAATGACCCCTTCAGCCAGGGTTGGTGGTAGCTCCACCGTACAACCAGCCTCCAAATGCTCCATGTCCAACAAGCAAGCTTCCTCACCCCACCTCAGTCATCTCATCTGTAAAATGGGGCTCCTCAGACCCACCCCCTGGCTCTTTCACAGGAATGTGTGAGCTGGCCGCTGGGCAGAGGCTTCATTTGCTCTAAACCCTTGCTCTGCAAAGTGTGGATCCAAAAACCAATAGCAACACCTTAGAGTTGGTTAGAAATGTAGACTTTCAAGGCCAGGAAGGGTGGCTCACACCTGTAATCCCAGCATTTTGGGAGGCCAAGGCGGGCAGATCACTTGAGTTCAGGAGTTCGAGACCAGCCTGGCCAGCATAGTGAAACCCTGTCTCTGATAAAAATACAAAAATTATCCAGGCGTGATGGCAGGCACCTGTAATCCCAGCTAATTGGGAGGCTGAGGCAGGAGAATCGCTTGAATCTGGTTGGCAGAGGTTGCAGTGAGCCAAGATCGTGCCACTGCACTCCAGCCTGGGCAACAGAACAAGACTTCGTCTCAAAAAAAAAAAAAAAAAAAGTAGAATTTCAGGGCTGACTGAATCAACATCTACTTTTTTTTTTTCTTTTGAGACAGAGTCTCTCTCTGTTGCCTGGGCTGGAGTGCAGTGGTGCCATCTCGGCTCACTGCAACCTCCACCTCCTGGGTTCAAGGGATTCTCCTGCCTCAGCCCCTGAAGTAGCTGAAACTACAGGGGTGCGCCACGATGCCCAGCTGATTTTTGTATTTTTTAGTAGAGACGGGGTTTCACCATGTTGGTTGGCCAGGATGGTCTTGATCTCTTGACCTCATGATCCGCCCACCTTGGCCTCCCAAAGCGCTTTGATTACAGGTGTAAGCCACCATGCCCGGCCAAAATCTACATTTTAACAAGATCCCCAGGGAATTAACTATTGAGAAAGAAAACTCTAACTGCAATATTAAAACATTTACTGGATGACTATGTGAGATGATGGATATATTAACTAACTCCACTGTAGTAACTTTTTTACTATCTATATGTATCCCGTAACATCATGTTGTATGCCTTAAATGCACATAATAAAATTTATGTTTTTATTTTTATTTTTTTTCAAGATGGAGTCTTGCTCTGTCACCAGGCTGGAGTGCAAGCGGCACGATTTCAGCTCACTGCAACCTCTGCCTCCCAGGTTCAAGCAATTCTCCTGTCTCAGCCTCCCAAGTAGCTGGCATTACAGGCACCCGACACCACACCTGGATAACTTTTGTAATTTTAGTAGAAACGGGGTTTCACCACGTTGGCCAGGCTGGTCTCAAACTCCTAACCTCGTGGATCTGCCTGCCTTGACCTCCCAAAATGCTGGGATTACAGGCATGAGCCACCACGCCTGACCATAAAATTTATATTTTTAAAAAACCAAACACACACGTACTGAGTGCTTGGTGGGTGCCAAAAGCTTTAAGTCAGTTCAGTCCCCACAACACTGATGTACTATCTTTATTATTCCCATTTTACAGATTAGAAAACTGAGGCTCAGTTCACACAGGGTGGAGGCTTGAACTCAGGACCATGTGACTCCAGAGCTAAAACTTGCAGTCATTAACCCCTCTCTGCACATAGGAGGGACATTTATTAGCTGTCTGGCCTGGAAGCCTTGGGCCCTTCACCCATCCCACCCCCACTGAAGCAGGGACTTGTTCTTGGTTTCCCAACTGCATCTCTGCCCACTCATGCCCCCTCCCACCCCATCCCCACTTCTAAGCTGCTACTTTTCCTTTTTTTTTTTTTTTTTTTTTTTGAGACAAAGGTCTCACTCTGTCACCAGGCTGGAGTGCAGTAGCATGATCTTGGCTCACTGCAGTCCCAACCTCCTAGGCTCAAGGGATCCTCCCACCTCAGCCTCCCAAGTAACTGGGACTCCTACAGGTGCATGACACCACGTCTGGCCAATTTTTGTGTTTTTGTAGAGACAAGTTCTCACCATGTGGCACAGGCTGGAACTTTTGCTTTCAGAGAAAGGAAAACACTCTATGGGTCCTCTTTCCCCACCCCAACCCTGTCCTGCCACCCATCCTACCCTCACCCCACCCCCACCATGCCCTGCAGCAAAGAGAAGAGCCCATGAGGACAGGTTCAGGCTGGAGCTCAGAAAACCCAGAGCTACCAATGACTTCAAAGCAGCACACAGCTTGTCCCCAGGGGCTCTCAGGGATGGAAAAGTTTAATCTGTTACTTTTGTCTCCCCTTTTTTTGAGAAGGAGGAAGGGCATTCTAGGAAAAGTCCCACAAAAATCCAAGTCTCAAGGCATGGGCATCCTCCTGGTTGCTTAGGCCACTACTCCCTCCAGCTTTGTGCCTACGCCTGCCCACCACACCTTCCGTACCCAGATCTCCAGAGCCAGACAGCTCAAAGGCATCAGATTCCTGCCCGGGTCCCACTACATCCTCATCATCTGGTAGGGCTCCAGAGAAGTATCGGCCTTCTAGGAGGTCCTGGGGGTCGATGACCTCAGTCTCTCGGATCTAAGATAAAGAAAGGAGACACATCAGCCAACATTCCCAGTGCTCCATGACAGCCGATGCCCGAAAGCTAGTGAAGTGGGCATTCAAAAACTAAAAAGAGACCAGGCCAGGGCCTGGAGACCTGCGTCCTGGATCCCCCTCTACCTCTAACTCGCCGTGTGTCCTTAGGCAAGTCTCTTTCCCATTCTGGGCAAATAAAAATAGTACATGAGGCAGGGCACTGTGGCTCACACCTGTAATCCCAACACTTTGGGAGGCTGAGGCAGGCAGATCACCTGAGGTCAGGAGTTCAAGACCAGCCTGGCCAACACAGTGAAACCCCATCTCTACTACAAATACAAAAATTAGCTGGGCGTGGTGGCTTGCGCCTGTAGACCCAGCTACTTGGGAGGCTGAGACAGGATAATTGCTTGAACCCGGGAGGCGGAGGTTGCAGTGAGCCAGGATCATGCCGCTGCACTCTAGCCTGAGCTAGAGTGAGACCTCCGTCTCAAAAAAAAAAAAAAAAAAAGTAAATGAGGTAATAATCAAAGTATTAATATGGCTAGGTATCATTTACCAAGCACTTGCTGTGTGCCGGGCCCTGTTTTAATAACTCTGGAGGCATGTTATTCACTTATTTTTATAGCCGAGAGAGTCATTTTCTTTTGGTGACACAGCTGGCGGATGGAAGAGCAAGGATTGCACACACAGGGCTGCCTGACTTCAGAGCCAGGAGTCTCCATGTACAGGGCCCTGGGATGCTACACTCCAGGGCTCTGTGATGCAGTGGCAGCTGATTCACACAGGACAGGGAGTGGGCTGCTGGTTCTGGTCTTGCCCAGTCCAGGACACTTTTCCCAGCTGAGTCAGTCTGGGCCGGGACAGACAGGGCTGCCTCACACACACCCTAAGACAGCCTCAGGTCAGGGCGCTGCCCAGACCTGATGACTCAGGAGTGCACTCTTGGGTTCAGTCTTGCCTTCCAAACATCTCCCACAGATCTGCTCTGCTGCCAGCACCATGCAGACACCAAGAGGCACAATCCTCACCTTCACAGACCATCCACTCCAGTACCCATAAACGTCACTCAGCCACTACCCCATGGAGACACAGCTGATCATGACAGAGTCTCAGGTCCACTCCTACCAAACAGCTTGCCAAAGGAAAGTGTCAAAGGTCCCGGGCAGCCTTACAGTACATCAGGTACCCTGCTCCCATCCTGTAGCTCCACGGAGTGGGAACAAAGCACCCTCAAGAGCACAGGAAACATTTGGATGCCCATCACCCTTCCTCCAGCTTCTGGGCTCAGGCTTCTGTTTGCCCAGAGAACAGTTGCTCTGAGCAAAGTTCATTATTCTATTAATTAATTCAAACATTAAAGTGCCTAGTATTTGCCAGGAGAGTTGGGGTTTTTCATTAAGTTCAATACACCATGCCCCTCCCGCTGCAAGACATTCCCATCTCCAGATCCCATAACTGCAGGAGCTGGGAGTCTGCTTAGAATCACAGAATTCCAGGACCCAAGGAGCTCCTGTCCTCCCGTTTCACACAACTTGAATCTGAGCCTGGAACAGGGCAAGGACTTGCCCAAGGTCACACAGAGCGTTCGCTACATAACTCAGGATAGAAAGAGGTCAGGTCTCTGTTTCGGGCACCCCAGGCTGTCCTTCACACAGCTGAGACTGCCATTGACAAAGAAGGGGATGTGAGAAGGAACATCTGTCCCTAAGATAAGGCTACTGTCATTGCAGGAGAGGCCCAGGAAAGCTGCTTTGGAGCCACTCCTGTACTCTCCCCCCTGGGCTTCCGGGGAGAGGCAGGTGGAGCCTGACCCTCATGCCCCTCTTCCACCCCCACAGAGGGAGGATGCTGGATTCCCGGAAGGGAGCGGGGTCAGGCTGCAAGAAAGGCAGTGGCCAGGAATCACTCTCTCCCCAGGGAGAGGGGAGAATCTCTGCTGAACGCTTGGCACCCATTGGGGTGGAAAGCCAGAGAGGTTAAGTCCTGGTCAGAGATGACTTCATGACTCAGGAATCAGGAGTTGCTGGGCTGCTGGTGCTGGAATTCAAGCCCCCGCACATAGCCCGTGCCTGTGGCTTTGGTTTGGCAGAGCAGGAGGAAGGCTCCCCATGGCTGTCCAAGTGCCTATACCTAAGGACAGGGTCCCTGGGCTCCTACTTCCATCTCCGGCGGCAAATCCCCCAAGAACCCAAGTGACAGGCCTTAAACAAGCACACAGCCTCTCTAGGTCCTTTGAATAGTCCCTTTTTGCAGAGATGGAAACAAGGGCTCAGAAAAGTAAAGTCACTTGTCCAAGGCCACACGAGCAGGAAGTAACCACACTGGACCAGAACCCAGGCATCACTCACCTGGATCTTTAACCACAAACACATAAACACATGCATGAACACATATGCACACATGAACACAGCCTGCCCCAGGCTCCAAGGGAGCCCTGTGAAGTAGGGGCAGGGAGGGTCAAATCCAGCCGGGAGAAAGAAAGAATGGTACACTTTGGCCACTTGTTGACCAGGTCAAAGTCCTCAATAGGGGCTGTAGTTCCATCAGGAGATTTGTCTCAGGCTGAGAGACTTTTTCCCACTCCTCATTGCCCCTGGGAGCCACGGAATGTTGTTTATGCATCCAGCCTTTCTTCAGTATGTGAAAGTGCTAAGAGATATTTCAAAACAACCCATGGGATTAGCATGCCCTTTGGCTGTTAGGAATTACCTCCGTTTTACATTAAAGAAATGAAGGCTATGAGCGAAAGTGGGTTGTGAAGTTCTTGCAGCCAAGTCAGCAGCAAAACCAAGGCTGAAACCAAGATTTATTTCCAGTTCAGCCCTCTTTGTGGGCACCTGTTCATCCTTAACCCTTCATTTTTATATTCAGTTTCCAAAAAAGAAACTAGTCTAGTCTAAAGTCACCCCGGGGCTCCGTGGCACGGCCAGGATTCGATCCTATTCCAAAGTTCTGGAAAAATGGAGTGTTCAAAGGCTGCATTTAGATGAGCCCAGGATTTCCCTCCTACAGCAAGTCAAGGGGCTGGGAAGAAACTTCTTCCAGCTCCCAGTGGTGATGGGAGGACAGAGGGAATTAAATCTCTCCTTCAGCTCTGGAAGTCCCCTCTCTGCCCTGTTTTGGTCCCTTCTCCACCCATGACCTCTGACAAGAAGGAAGGAATCTCCCAAGTGGGTAAGAGCCATTTAGGACTAGGCCAGCAAGACAGGACAAAGCCCTGTGGGATTGTGGGCAATGGCTCTTTTTTCTGTAAAGGTTGGGAAGTCACCAGTGGCCCTCCTCTCCTCCGCCCTCTTTTCAAATAAAGCCCATTCAGTCTGGGGTGGCTTTGAAGAACCAGGCAACCCAGCAGCCAGACCCAGCCCTGACCAGAGATGGACCCCGCCCTGCTCCTGGCTAAGAATGTGGTCTCTTCTCCTCAGCTCACCCCACCTTTGCCCAGGCATGTGTGTTCATGTGTGTACATGCAAAGGCACCCTCTGGGCCCTCAAGTCTCCTTGTATTTTTGTCCCTTTCATGAGCACACAACAGAAATTACCAACTAAATAAGACAGTGGTGGCTAGGCACAGTGGCTTAATCCCAACATTTTGGGAGGCCAAGGTGGGAGGATCACTTGAGCCCAGGAGTTTGAGATCAGCCTGGGCAACATGGTGAAATCCCATCTCTACAAAAATTAGCCAAGTGTGGTTGTGCATGCCTGTGGTCCCAGCTACTCAGGAGGCTGAGGTGGGAGGATCACTTGAGCCCAGGAGGTCGAGGCTGCAGTGAGCTATGATTGCGCCACTACACTCCAGCCTGGGTGACAGAGGAAGACCCTGTCTCCAAAAAATAAAAAATAGGGCAGTGGACCTGGGTCCCACAGACCCTGCCGGCCCTGTGGCTGGTGGGGATCTGGGATTAGTGCCTGGGGGTTTAGAGATCCTAGATTCTTCCCCAGACTGTTGGGGAGAAAGAAGGGAGGGCAAGTGCTCTTTTGTTCTATAGAAACTAACACCTGCCAACAGAAGGTATCTGATTTTATAACCTAGCAAACAGACAAGACGACAAGGGACTTTGCCAAGGTCATCCAAGCAGCTGGCAGCAGAGATGGACTTAGAACCCAGGTCTCCTGGTTCCCAGACTGGCATTACCTTCTCTCCCCTTCAAGGGTCTTGGCTGCCCCTAAGGGTCTCAGCAAATCCACAGGCAGCAGCTGTCATTACAGTTATACTCCCTATCTAGTCTTTTGGCTATAGGCATGAAGCTACGAAAAGATCCTATCCCAACCCTATCCCCAAATCCTATGGCTTCTGTCACTCCAGGAAAAGCATGAGTGACTAAAAGGAGTATCCACTACATGCCAAGCACCATGCTGGGTACTTCGTTTATACAAGTTCATTTAATTGGCAAAACAGCTTTGCAAGGTACTCTACCCATTTTGCAGACAAGAAAACTAAGGTTCAGCTGAGTCACTTATCCAATGTCATGCAACTAGAAAGCAATAGAGCTGGGATTCAAATCCAGATCTTTCTCAAGACCACATCCTAACCACAACTAGGCTTCTCACTGCCACCCACTCTTCACTTCTCTCCAGCCTAACCCGCCAGTCTACAACACACTGCCTGGGCCAGGGCTCCAGGGCACCCCTGCTCCTGCCCAGGAGTAAACAAAGATGAAAGTGATATTGCTTAAACAAAGGAACAGAAACTTGGCTGGGGCACCAGGGAGGAGTTCAGGGTCTGGGCTTGGATAACTGTGAACTAATGAGAGCCTCCCCGCACCTGGCTCCTCCCCAGGGGAGGTAGGGTTGGGGACACACCTGACCCTTCTATCAGGAGGCAAGACCAGAAGGGTAATAATTGGGTAAGCCAAATTTAGTGGGGAGAGGGGATGGCAAGTACCTGGGGCTCCAACACCCAGACCCACCAGAATGATTTCTGGCAGGCAACCCCCAGCAGCGTACACTTGCAGTAACTGTTCTTCCCCACCCCACCCACTTCTTTAAGGGCCAGACATTCCCCAGAATGGCTAAAACCTGGGGCCTACAACTGTGACTCTACCACCCGGAGTGGTTGTGCATCAAGGCAGATTCACAGGTGTGAGTTCTGCCACTTCCTAACTATATGAGCTTGGGAGTTTATTTCATCTCTGAAATCCTTGGTTTCTTCTTTTGTGACTAGGGCTGGTAGCACCTTGCGGGTGATGAGGAGTAAGTGGAATGCATTTGTGTGTGCAAGGGACCCAGCACGTGGCCTGGTACACAGCAGGTGATCAATGAATAGTGGCTGTGATTAACCCCCACCTGCCTTCCTCCTGGCCAGTGGGATTAGTGCTCAAAGGATCAGAGGCCTGGGAAAACTTGCAGAGGCAGTTCTATTGCTGGAAGGAAGCTAGCCTGGGGACAGGGAGATGCTGCTTTTCAAACTGTAAAGGAATATAACCTATAATGGGTTATCATTTTGCTTCTGAGCCCAGAGACTTTTCAACCAATCAGGTCCCTTCAGACTGTGGAAAAAAAGATTCAGAGATAGAGACCTGCCCAAGGTCACACAGCTTTGACCACCTGTCCTAAGCAGATACAGGTAAAGACTATTTTTATTTTCCCCGAAGGTGCAAACGACAGTGATCAGAAACACCTGAAATTCTACTTGGGGACCTGGGTCCCCAGGGACAAAAAAAAAGTATTTAGAAGGTAAAAAGAAACTACACACCAATCCATGGTCTGGTGGTCTGGTGCCTACCTGAATGGTTAAACCAGGTCTGGGGTGGGGGTGGAGTGAGGGTTCAAATGTCGCCTTCAAGGTCGGGTTACTCTGAACACAATCACTCAGGAGAGAGCCAGGCCTGGCACTGCCAGCAACCAGCTTTTCACCAAGCCCCAAGGCAGTCCATTCCCACAGCAAGAACTCCAGGATCCTAGGGTGCCAGCTAGAAATGGGGGAAGCGTTCAGGAGCCTCTGGACGTCTCCCTGCCAGGAGCTGATCCAGCACCTTTGTTATCAACTCCCTGGATGATCGTGGACAATTCCCTTCTCTGAGCCTCAGTTTCCCAATCTGTAAAAGGTCTCAGAGACAAGCCTCCCTCTGTCCCAGCCCGGTAACCAAGCTGGGCATTGCTCCGATTACTGGTGGAGACAGCCAGGAGGGGGCTGGCTCCCTCAGGGCCTCGGAGACAGAGGTGCATTGAAGCTGGAGCTTGTAATCTAGGCAGCAGATCCGAAATCCCTGCTGGATCTGAGGGCTAGGGAGGCTCTTGGGATGTAAACAAACCTCCTGTGTTCTCAGAGCAGAGAGCCCACGCTGTAGCCTTGTCTCAGTTGATTAGATCAGCCCTGGGTCTGGCTTCCTGCCTCTTCCCAGCCTTCCTCACCACCCCGCAGAGAAGCCATCCTCCAGACCAGGTCAGTCTGTCCCACAGACAGCTCTGGCAGGGCTTCCCCAAGGCAAGGAGTATCCCCACTCTGGGTAGCCGGGCCAGCCATGTGCCACAGCTGCCCCCACACCCAGAGGCTGGAGTGACACCGCCAGTCCCCGCAGGCCAGCCACTGACTGCTGGGCTTCACCAAGTCACTGTTTCCACACATACCAGCCTCTCCCTGCCTCCCCTTTCCATTACCCCAGGTGTCACCTGACCAGCAGCCTCTTCTACTGTGCCAGAGAAAACTGGAGCAGCCGAGCTCCCTGGCCTGGAGGACGGGGGAGGGGTGAGATGCAGCCTGAAGGGGTGGGAGCTGCTGAATAGGAAGGTCTGGGCTGATGGTGGGGGTTGGGGGAAACTGGAGGCATGAACAAGGCTGGGAAGTGGGGGAGGGAGGAAGGATGACTGTAGAAAGGTCAAAGCCAGAAAGAACTGCTGAGATCAGAGTGACCTTTTGGGTAGTACCGAAGCCCCCTGAAAAGGATAAAAAGGTCTAAACCCCAATAACCATAACTCTTAGTTTACATTTTCAACACATGCACAGACACCACCTCCCCAAAGCTAAACTCTGGCCAGGTTAAGTACCCTTGTCTAGGTGCTAATAAAGCCAGAACTTTACAAGTTTGCCAAACACCGATTACGACCTTTGAGTGCCACAGGTGTTTTATAGAGGACACTGGGGTTCACATCAACAAAGTGACGTACTAACTGTGTGTGTCCCTGGGTGAGCAGCAGAGCTAGGACAGGGACTGGAGTTTTCTGTACCGTTTTTCAGTCACCCAGCCTTCAGCAGACAGGACCAGAGAGGCCCCAGTGAGGTTAGAGAATGCGCCTAAAGGTCACCACTGAGTTAATGACAAACCAGCCCAAGAAGTCAGGCTTGTTCTTCTAAGGTTAAATGAGACCCCAACTGTTGACATATGTGTTCTCTCTCCTCCCTCTCTAGGGCACCATGCAGTGAAAATATACGAGAAACTGGCTTTTCAGAACACTATACCTTTTCTGTCTACCAACACCTCACCCCTCAAAGTACTATTTGCAATTACTCAGCCTCCTTAAGAGTAGAAACTCTGCCCCTCCAGCACAGGAGGGTGACCCCAAGTCCTGGGCAGTGTCCAGAATGGTCCGTTACCCTTGGCAAACCCCCTGCCCCCTCTCCCTCCAGGCTGCAAACTGTTCAGCACGAGGCTCCAGCAAATCCCAGCAGGAGAGGTGGGGCTGCCCAGAACTGGTTCTTGTTTAAACATAAACCCATTCAATAATTAGCAAACAGCCCACTTCTAAGATAAACAAATAGGAGATTCGGACTCCAACAGCCCCACCCTAGACTTCTCCCTTCCCACCTCCCAGTGTGGGGGTAGATAAGGGGGATAAGGGGGATGGGAGAAAGCTTTCCAGGAGGAGATAAGACCCCCTGGCATGAAGGTGGCCTGGGCAAGGAAGGGAACTGTCACTAAGTAACACCTCCTCCCTACCAGGCATGGTACTAGGTGCCTTTATTTACAGGTCTGTCGTCTCCTCTAAGCTTCACCACACTGGTATCATGATCTTCTTTTTTTTTTTTTTTTTTGAGACGGAGTCTCGCTCTGTCGCCCAGGCTGGAGTGCAGTGGCCAGATCTCAGCTCACTGCAAGCTCCGCCTCCCGGGTTTGCGCCATTCTCCTGCCTCAGCCTCCCGAGTAGCTGGGACTACAGGCGCCCGCCACCTCGCCCAGCTAGATTTTTGTTTTTTTTTAGTAGAGACGGGGTTTCACCGTGTTAGCCAGGATGGTCTCGATCTCCTGACCTCGTGATCCGCTCTTACTAGTTACATGAACTCAGTCCTGCTACTCAACCTCTGAGCCCCGGCCTCCTGATCTTCTTAACAGACCGGGAGGCTGTGGCTCAGAGGTTGAGTAGCAGGACTGAGTTCATGTAACTAGTAAGAGGTGGACTTAGCATGTCTGGAGTTAGGTCTGCCTAACACCAAGCCAATGTTTCAATGCCCTCTGGCCAGCCCCAGGAAGCAAAGAGGGGTCATCACAAATATCAGAAAATCCTGGGGTCAAATCAAACCTGAACGGTACCAGCTTTTGCTCTATGAAAAAATGCAGGCCAGTTGCAGCCTCAGTTTTGCCTTAAAGGGGAAAATAGTACTACCTGCTCTGCAGAGGTCTAAAGCCCAATTTTGAGGACTGGCTGCACAATGTACAATGTCAAAGTCCACACGCAGGCAATGTACAATGTCAAAGCCCACACATGAAAGTGCCGGCCCTAGTACAAACATTTCCTGTATGTCCCCTCAAGGCCCTGGACACTGAAACAATGACTCCCAAAGGACGAGGTAAAACTCTGAGCGCATTCCAACACCCCCACCACAGAGCTGTCCTATTAGCCAAGAGTTTGAAAGGAAATGGGTGACTCAGGCAGGCTACGCTAGCATGCAGTGACTCACAGCACTCGGTGCAGCCCCTTACCCCAATTTTAAGCGAGCATTTGGAAATCACACCTGCCTGTCCAGTCCGGGAGGTTGAAGGACAGCTAGGAGCCAACTTCTCCCAACAGGGAGCTGGGGCTGGGAGCCCAGCCTGGCTTCCCCAGCTCCTCATTCAGGCAAGCTCACCACTCAAAGTCCTTGGAAAAGCCCTCTGTTTCTAGGAGCTGGGGATGGCAGGAGCCGAATGTCCCCTCACCCCCACTTCTCTTCTGAGACTGGGATTTGTTTAGACTTTACCAAGGAGACCAGGAAAGGGCCCCTCCCCTCATCAATGGGCTCTCCGGGCAGGAAGGACCTTAGAAGGCAATGGTCCAGCCTCCTTATTTTAGAGTTGGGGACACTGAGACCCAGAGATAGGGCATGTTTGCTCAAGGTCACCCAGCAATGCAGAAGTAGGACCTAAGGTATCTACCTTCAAACCCAGCAAATTTCCTCATCTGGAATATTCTGAGGACACTCAAACCAGACACCTTGCCCTATCAGTCGGACCTGATTCTGACCTTAGCAAGCCACTGCATTCCTCTGAGCATCCATTTCCTGTAAAAATAGAGAAAATAGTACCTTGCAGTACGGGGAGATATTCATACTAGCAATAAATAACATTAATGAACCATTTAGAATAAAGTTACATGCATGAATTTATTCATTCATACAAGCATTTCCTGAGTACTAACTAGGGGACAGGTATTTCACAAAAACAAATAGAGCAGAGTTCCTGCCCTGGGTGTATGGGGGTGGAGGGGGAGAGGATTCAGAATTTGGTGGAGTATGTTCATTCCCTCTTAATTCCTTCAAGAGAGAGACCTCTTTTGAATAGTAGGTACTTAAGTTATTAATCAAATTCAGAGATGGAAAGGACTCGAGGCCACCCTGTTCAAATCTTTCATTTTAAGATGGGGGATGTCAGCCCAGCAGGGAAACAGGCCTTCCCCAAACCTCATGGAACCCTCCAAATCATGGCCCAAATATTTTTCTGGGTGTTTGATAACTCCCTGGGCTCGAGAAGTCCCAAGAGCTCTCACTGTTCACTCAAGGGTCCTAGAAGTCCCTAGGCTTCCGCCCCACCCCCACTCAAGAAGAGGACGCTGTAGAAGACCAGAAATGTCCCTAAACTATCAAGTACACTTGATAGGTGGGGGACACTTCCCCAGAAGTGCCTGGGCCTAGGGCCAAGTCAGTAGGCTGTGCCCCTGGGTAGAAACACCTTTGGGTGGAGGGGACTCCCTAAACAAGGCTGCCTTTAATTGGCCTGAGAGGGAGTGGCAGGAAGGCAGATCAGGGAATGCTCCCAGCTGGACAGGAAGAACTGGTTTAGTATAGCAAGCCCAGCCAAACAGAGGAGAGGACAGCTGGGTACTGAGCCTGGGTTCCCTTCCAAAACATGGGGGTGGTAAGGGGAATGATGGAACAGTGGGGGGAACACCACTCACAATGGGAGGACTACTAGTCAGAGATCCTGGGGTCCTGGATGTTCTCTGCTAACTCAAAGTAGTGCCATTTTACCTCTCACATTTGGAAAGTGAGCATAATAGAATCCCCATGTGATAGGTCTTTTTTGTGAGGATAAAATGCACCAGATCTGTCATATAAAAAGTACTCTATCAATCCTAGCTGCTGTTAGCAAAGTCCTTCTCCCTGGGCCTCACTTTTCTCTACCTGCAAAAAGAAAAGGACACGCTGGATCAACTCTTCAGTCCAAGCCAACTGTGTGACTAGGTCTGATTTTTCCAACCACAACCTAGAAAAGAGGGAGGGGATAGGCGAAAGGGGAAGCCCTGCACCCCAGTTACAGGCAGGAGGTCTGTGACATTAGCCAGGAAGGAGAGAGCTGAGGTCAGGATGAGACTTGACACCTTTCTCAGGAAGCAGCTGCCCAGGGCTGATGTCTCCTCCAGCTGATGGGTCATCCAGGCAGGACTGACACAGTCCCCTTCCCCCAAACCACATCCTTCAGAATGCCCCCAGGACACAGCTGTCTGCTCAGCACCCTGAAGCACCTGCAGGCTTACAGCCCCTGGGAGGAAACTGGCATGTGATTGGGCACATGGTGACCTCAGCAACCTCCTGGGTCCTTTCCTCTTTTTCCCTGTACTGCCCAGGAGGTATCCCTTGGGATGCTTCCCCAGTTGCTTGACCCCAACACACCCTTCAGGGCCTAGTTTAGAGCACTGCGCCAGAGGCAGAAGGCTTGGGTCCTCAGCTACTAACCTTTCAGGCAAGGTAGCCCTTGGTTTAGGTTAAGTCATCATCTTACTGGCCTTGTTTCCTTCCCACCTCAGAATTCCTTTGCCTTCCAGCCTAAAATCTCAACCGATTCTAAACCCGTCTTGAGTTACCAAGTATGGGACGCTTGGAGTAGCACAAAGCATAGAAGCTAAAGCAGAAACTTGAAAGCCTGGCTGCCTAAATTTCAATCTGACTCACCATTTATTGTTTATTAACTGTGTGACCCTGGGCAAGTTACTTAACCTCTCTAGCCTCAGGACCAGTTTAAGAACAATACACAGTAGGATTGTTGTTGGAATTAAGCTCCTTGATATACCCATTAGAAAGTTATTAGAACAATGTCTGGCCCCCCCACAAAGGCGCTAAATGTTTGCAATCATCATGGCATGCCTGGAATTGTGCTGAAGCATTGCCTAGGGTCTCATTCATTCCTCAAGAAGAGCCTGCAGGCAGAATCAACCTTCCCCTAAGTAAATTCAGAGGAATGGGAGCCCCAAGGCTTTCAAAGAAATTAACATTGATGGTTAAACTGCAAGGACTCACTCTCTCTGAAAACTGGAGCTAAAGGGCACAAAAGGGGCACAAAGCTCAGGCACTGGGGGACAGATTGCCTTTACCAGTAATTCCCATGCCCCCAGTTTCCCAGATGAGATTGACTCCCTCCTCCTCAGCTGGCTGTGGGGATGGATAGAGCTTCTGCTGGCCCAGGGACAGTTATGACAGAGACCAGTGGACAGTGAGAAGGTTTCTCTGGGCTCATCGAGGCCTTCTCTTACCCAACCCTCTTCACCTCACTCAAGGTGGATGCTTCAATTTTCTTATCTGCAATTGAGAAAAAATGAACACGCTTCTTGCAGAAAGCAGAAGCTCAGCTCCTGGCTAAATGTTGAGTCTAAACCATTCCTCTCCTCTGTCCTTGAAAAGAGCAGAGTCCCCAACTTTCTAGAAACCCTAAAGCAGTAGCAGTCCCCTCTTGCCCCATTCCCTCAGATCCGTAGTGCAGTATTGGGAAGAGATTCAGAAGGGCAGGACTTTGCCCTAAGTCACAAGTCAATGACAGAGCTGGGGCCACAACTGAGGTCAGGGCTCAGTTCTCCCTGGTGTGTGAAAGAGGGCCTCGCACAACCCTAAACCCCTCCCCCTTCCGAGTACACGCAGCCCCCGGATCCCCAGGCCATCTCGGATCCTAAAGCTGTCCGCTCTGGGCGCCTAGAAAGTGAGGAGGGGATTCAGCGCTCCAAGCCTGCCCCAGGGTCACCAGGGAAGGGACGAGGGTGTGGGAGTTGAAGAGTTGACACCAGCTTAGTCACTAACGAGCCCACAGGGCCAGGGGAGGCGGGAAGAGCAACAGGCGAGGGGCGCACGGCGCGTGAAGCCATCCCGAAGCATGAAGCCATCCCGGAGCAAAGTTTCCAACCAAGTTTCCCGGGCCACGGTGTCCAGTTGGGGGTGGCGTATCCCCTGATTTGCCCCCCCATTCCACGCTCCGAGGAACAAAGGAGGCACCGGCCTGAGGCACCCCCGCCCCCCCGGGACCTCCAAGCACCCACCGACTCGGCGACTCCGCCTACGAAGAGCAGCAGCAGCGCGAACAGACGGGCGGGGGCCATGGCACCGCGGACTGGAGAGGGCGTGCAGGCTGCAGCAAGTGGCCCCAGGCGGGCGCGCCACCCATCTTATAGGCTGCCTACCGGCCCCGCCCCGGCCCGCCCCCGCCCCGCCGCCTGCACCCCGCCCGGAATTCCCCAGTGGAAGCGAGGCCTGTGGGGCACTGCGCCCGCCCGCGGAGCTGGAAACCCCAAGGGACCCACCCTGCCAGCGCCCCCCGGCTCCTAGTCAACCCCTAGTCCTACCCTCCAGGAGCTACAACCTCCTTTATTTATTTGACCCACTTCTAGGCAGGTCCCCAGAGATCATTGAGTCTAACCCCATTTTACAGTTGGGGAAACTAAGGCCCAGGGACGGGAAGGACTTGCCTAGGGTGTCGAGTTTAGACCAGCCTTCAAACCGGGTGTGCTCCCCTCTGAAGATACAGAACTTCCCAAATGGGATGTGAACAGCGTTAAGACCGAGGACAACAAACTATTCTGTAAAGGGCTAAATATTTTAGGTTTTGCGGGCCATACGATCCCTGTGGCAACTATTCAAACTCCAGCGTCCTAGCTCAAAAGCAGGCATAAATACTAAAGGAATGAGCGCAGCTAGGTCCTAATAAAACATTATTTATAGACACCGACATTTGAATTTCATATAATTTTCATGTGTCACGAAATACTATTATTCTTTTAACCTTTTTCCCAACCATTTAAACATGCAAAAATTGGCTGGGCTCTACGGCTCAGGCCTGTAATCCCAGCACTTTGGGAGGCCAAGGAATAGGAGGATCCCTTGAGCCCAGGAATTGGAGACCAGCCTGGGCAACATAATGAGACCCCATCTCTACGAAAAGTTTTTAAAGAAATTAACCAGGCATTGTGGTGCACCCCTGTGGCCCCAGCTACTCTGAAAGCTGAGATGGGAGGACTGCTTGAGCCAGGGAGATGAAAGCTGCAGTGAGCCATGATTGCTCACTGCACTCCAGCCTGGGTGACCACGTGAGACCCTGTCTCAAAAATAAATAAATAAATAAATAGATAAATAACATTGTAAAATAAAAATGCAGGACGGATGTAGTGAGTCATGCCTGTAACCCCAGCACTTTAGGAGGCTGAGGCAGCAGATCGCTTGAGCTCAGGAGTTTGAGACCAGCCTGGCCAACATGCTGAAACGCCATCTCTACAAAATACAAAAATTATCCAAGCATGGTTACCTGTGCCTGTAATTCCAGCTGCTCTGGAGGCTGAGGCAGGAGAATCATTTGAACCCGAGAGGCAGAGGTTGCAGTGAGCTGAGGTCTCCCCACTGCACTCCAGCCTGGGCAACAGAGCAAGACTCCATCTCAAAAAAATAAAAAATAAATAAAAAATAGGCAGTGGGCCTCAGCTACCCTGAGACCACTTAGAAACCACTGACGCTGGTCTCAGAGTGGCTGACATCTGTTCTAAGGGCTTCATCTTCCAGATTTTGAACTTTCTCAAAAGTTTGATCTCTCTGAGAACTGGTCTGCAAGTTATTTCCATCCTTAGGTCAGCTTCCACCCTTTATAAGTGAAAGTTGTGTGTCCTCCTTACCCCTCATCCTCCTAACAGTGCATTGGTGGGAGCAGGTTGGGGGAAGAAGTGGAGGGGGTGGCTATATGGAGATTGTCAAATTATCTGGGGCCCCAAGCACAGGTACTGTTGGAATTATTGCAGGGTGTGAAGGTGGGCACCCTATGATGATCAAAGTACAAAAGAAGCCTAACCCTGTTTCTCCCTGACTTACGTATAAATCTTTCTAAGGGTGTAACACAGCCTTAGAAGTAGGGCATTTTGGCCTCTGTTGGCATATTATGAATTCATACACTTTGTGGAGTGGAGAATTTGTAGTGACTTCCCCTTTTTCCACCCCTTGATTATTATCAAAGAATAAAAGTCTCTTGTGGCAGAGAACCTTGGCAGTAAAGCAAGCTTCAAATGCTGACCATGGGGTTTCCACAGATGTAAAGGTAAGCAATTACTTTCAGTGGTTTTTAACATGCTTCCCTAGGATTTGGAACAAAACTGAGAAAATGAAGAAATCTCATGCCAGAATAAGAAATCCTTTTGCAAGTTAAATGGTTTGCAGTCTTTGCTTTCCACAAAATTGCAGGGTGGCCTAATCTAGTTGTCAGTAGATAGATCATTAAATATAGAATAGATAACTATGTGATTTTAGTTATCTATTGTCACATTGTTGTAACAAGAGTTCTTCTGTTCCTACTTTTATAAGTGAGGAAAGTTTCTCAGCACTTACAGCCAGTGGTGTTCTGGTACATGTTTGACAATTGGCTAGGGGAAGTAGCGAGTGCTAATTTGCCAATTTCTGTAGTGTAAATACTACCAGCAATGGCTGGTTTCAAGCTACCAATGAGATGTCACTGAACATGGAGCTGGGAAGATATATTTCTACCACACAGATACAATAGGTGCAAATAATCTCAAAAGCATAGATAACAGTAAACTGTAGTGAGATAATTAGTAAGTGATGAGTTTTGAGTATTTATTTCCTTTATGGTTGTGTTTTTGTTTTTACTTTTTGAGACGGACTCTCACTTTGTCACCCAGGCTGGACTGCAGTGGCGCAATCTCGGCTCACTGCAACCTCCGCCTCCCAAGTTCAAGTGATTCTCCTCAGCCTCCTGCGTAGCTGGGACTACAGGCACACACCACCACGCCTGGCTAATTTTTGTATTTTTAGTACAGACAGGGTTTCATCATGTTGGCCAGGATGGTCTCGATATCCTGACCTAGTGGTCCACCCACCTCGGCCTCCCAAAGTGCTGGGATTACAGATGTGAGCAACTGCACCCGGCCTCCTTTGTTTTTAATATAATTGTATGTTCATATAATTTAATTTTTAGTAATAGTTATGTTTAACAACTAGCTGATGTAAAAAAACAAACAAACAAAAACAGGGTCTCTCTCTGTAGCCCAGGCTGGAGTGCAGTGGCAAAATTATGGCTGATTGCAGCCTCGACCTCCCAGGTTCAAGAGATCCTCCCACCTCAGCCTCCTGAGTAGTTGGGACTAGACACACACCACTACTCACAGCTTATTATTATTACTATTATTATTATTATTATTTTGGTAGAGATAGAATCTTACTATGTTACCCAGGCTGGGTTTGAATGCCTGGACTAAAGCAATCCTCTCTGCTTACCAAAGTGCTGGGATTATAGGTGTGATCCATGGCACCCAGGCACAAAATTTCTAAAAATTGACTTTCAGGAACCACAACAAGATGGCTTTAGCACAACATGGTTTGACAGCTATAATAAATGAAAGATAGAAATAAAATGATTGCTAAAACCAATTTCATTCTAGCAATATTCATTAAGGTGTTTGTCTGTTTGTTTGTTTTTGACAGTCTCACTCCATCACACAGGCTGGAGTGCAGTGGCACAATCTCTGCTCACTGCAACCTCAGCCTCCCGAGTTCAAGTGATTCTTGCACCTCAGCCTCCCGAGTAGCTGCAATTATAGGTGCACATCACCATGCCCAGCTAATTTTAGCATTTTTAGTAGAGATGGGGTTTCGCCACATTGGCCAGGCTCAAATTCCTGACTTCAAGTGACTTGCATGCCTCGGCCTTCTTTCAAAGTGCTGCTATTACAGGCATGAGCCACTATACACGACCTCATGGAGGTTTTAGTGAGCTAACTGGAGAGAAAAAATTGCCCCAGCCACCTAATTAAGACAGGTATTTCTTAAACAATTTTACTTTTTCTATTTAATAATTATTTATCAAAGTTTGTAGGACTGGTTTAGAGAGTGATGTGATCTGGATGTTTGTCCCCTCCAAATCCCATGTTGAAATGTGATTCCCACTGTTGGAGGTGTGGCCTGGAGGTGATTGGATCCTGGGGCAGATCCCTCATGAATAGTTTAGCATTATCCATTTGGTGATAAATGAATTCTCACTCTCAGTTCACGCTCGATCTGGTTAAGAGTCTGGGACCGCCACCTTCCCTGTCTCTTGGTCCTGCTGTTGCCATGTGAGATGCCTGCTCCCCCTTTATCTTCCGCCACGATTGGAAGTTTCCTGAGCCCCTCACCAGAAGCAAATGCTGGAGCCATGCTTGTATAGCCTGCAGAACTGTGAGCCAATTAAACCTCTTTTCTTTATAAATTACCCAGTCTCATGTATTTATAGTAACGCAAACAGCCTAATACAGCAAGCATGTATTTATGTGAAATTGTATACTTTAAATATGTATAGCTTATTCTATGCCAGTTGTACCTTAATAAAGCTGTTTAAATTGCTGTAGGACTTTTTTAAAGAGTCATCAGTAAGCCTCTGATGCATTAAAAAAAAAACACACACACATTATGATAAAATTTTGTGGTGGACCATGGAGCAGAAATTTGAGTTCAAATAGAAAAAGA
Source organism: Trachypithecus francoisi (assembly GCF_009764315.1). Classification (NCBI taxonomy): domain Eukaryota; kingdom Metazoa; phylum Chordata; class Mammalia; order Primates; family Cercopithecidae; genus Trachypithecus; species Trachypithecus francoisi. The sequence goes on from NW_022681467.1 coordinate 41,010,415, forward strand.
AATGATGCAAAACGTCTGACCCTTAGAAAAGAGCGTGTTCATCTATTTTTTAAATGGATGATTGTGGGTATCGAATTCCTAGGGCATTTAATTTAACTGGATACATTTAAAAGAGTGATGTAATTGTTTTACTTTTAAGTGTATAAATTTACAATATGCCAGAAATTACAACCTTTGCAATTATGTAAACTTTGATGAAAAATGTTAAGCTATCAATTAAAAATTGTGCCAAGGAGTACATAGTCTTAAAATAATTATTTAGAAAGTACACCAGCAAAAAAAAAACATAAAACTGAAAACAGATCGTTTAGACAGTTAATGGAAGTTCTCCTATAAAACTATCTTAACCTCCTGGAATTAAGGAAATAATTAATAATTTCTCCTTCCCCAAGTTCTGAGAATCTCTAAAGGGATGCAACATGTTTGAATATAATTATCTGTGGATGTATGGGTTTTTAACCTGGGCTCCATGACTGGGGGCAGAGGACACATGAATGGTCAGTACTCCTCTAGGTTATGTGTCTCTGCATACATTATTTTGGGGCAAGAAACTTCAGATTCTTTCTTTATATCCACAAAAAGAGTATGTTTGGGGGATCCTCCTTTTGGGTGATCCTGATCCCCAAAGAGTTAACAATAATTTGTCCAAAACCTGAGATTCTTTGAGAAGTTTTATTGGGTTCTTCTTTGGCCTCCAAAAAACAAAATGCAGTAGTCAAAAGTTTGTAATACTGAATAGGAGTTCCTAATTTCCTGCATGGGGCTGAGGTACAAAAACCCAGCCAACCAAACAAAACCCACAGTGTTCAGAGCCAGAAGTTCTTCATTAAAATCCTGTTTCCAGGACTTGCCAACTGGAGGAAAGTTTGTGAGTCCTTTGCTCCTCCCTAAAATGGAGATAATTCCCTCTTGAACTAATTAGGAGAATGGAATAAGGTGAAATGGTGAGCGCATAATACATACTCAGGTACCTATGTTGGGTTCAGCACCCTTTCTGTATATTCTAACCTGAGAGTAAGTGAGTCTGAGAGACGGCATTGGTCAAACACTTTACATCCTCCCCCTAGCTTCCTTTCAAGCAAAAGGAAATGATCCAAGACATCAACAGGCAGCCCCCTCCCATGGAGTTAAAAAATGAGCTGAGACCCAGCCTATAACAGAGGTGAAGGTGTCCTTCCCCCTTTTCTCAGACTTCCTAGCCCACAGTTAACCAAGTCTAGGTGCACACCTGGTACATCCAGAGACACCTTAAATGCTGCCTTCTCCTGGAAGCTTCCATCTTCTTCTTTTAGTTCTCATTTCTTCCTGCCTTGAGGTTTCTAGGACTCTATCTGTCCCACTCTTTGGGCAGGCATCCCTTTCTCACTCATGTTAGTTTTAGATTAAGAGCAGAGTCTTCAAAGTTAGAGAGACCTAGATTGCAATCGTGACTGGCTGGTATGGAGCAAGACACTTTTCCTTTCTGTGCCTCAGTTTTCTCATGTGTCCCCCTATGTAATTTGAGGGTTATTATGCTTCTTAACATCATAAGAATGTTAAGACTACAGTACTTAGCACAATATGGAGCATCAAAGTGTCATCTATTTTTATAATCAAGGGGGCCTCCCCATAAGAGTCTTGATTTATTCCCCTCCCCAGCAGCTCCTCACACATGGTAAATAACAGGTCATCACATTACTGTTTTCAGAACAGAAAAGGGATTGGGCCGTAGGGCTCTCTCCTGGAACGGTGCCAACCGTTTCTGGTCTTCCTCACTTTATGTAAATCTCTCTCCAGCTACAGATAATGACAGCCTGGAGTTTCCAGGGGCTATGGAATGTCCAGGCACTGCCTTGCATAACCACAGAAATTGAGAACACTAGGCCCAGAAGGGTCCTCTCAAATCATTCAGTCCAACAGTACCCACATTGTAAGATAGGCAAACTGAGGCCCACTCGGTGAGTCAGCATCCATCACAGGTATTTTGAAGAATTCTAAAAATAACATCTCCAATTACTCTTTCCACTTGTTTTGCTTTTTGTCATAACATTTCCCTTACCTGCCATCAGGCACTTATTCTTTTACTTGTTTATTTTCTGTTTCCTCTGCTAGGTGTAAGTTTCATGAGGGCAAGAATATTGTCGTGTTCACAAATGCATCCCTTGCGCCTTGTCCAAGGTCTGGCACAGGTTTACATTCAGTAAATACTTGTCGCATGGATAACTGGAAGAATGCCATTTGGACATTTTCTCTTAGAGGCTCAGATGTAGCAATTCACTCACTTGGTCATTTATCCAAAAATCATCTGATGAATATCTTGTATGTGAGAAGTTTTTCAATAAATCCTGGTGAACAAGATCTGTCCGTGTTCTTAAGCAGCTCTCTGATTAGTGGACAATAGCTGCCAGCTATACAGTAGACTGAGGATCTACTATATGCCAAGCTGTGGGCTGGTAACTTATATGCATCTTCTCGGTCTTAGCTCAGTTCTTGTAATTGCAAGGAAACATGCCTCACTCAGGACTCCTTAAGAAAAGGCTTAGGAGTTATTAGGAGGACCAGGAGGGCTAAAGGCTAAAACTGAAAGGGAAATATCAAGGACTGAGATGATGCCACAGGCTGACTGCTCTTTAAGCCTGCTTGGTCTTTCTTTAAGAGTGTCTCTTCTTTTTCCTAGATGTGTGCCTCTCTCTCTTTTACTGACTTACTGGTTCTTTCTTCTAGTCTAAATTTTGGGAGGGGACCACAAGACTCATTGGCTTGGCCAATGGCCTTCCTTATTCCTTAAGTGAGGACCTACAGCCCAGACCACTTTTTGGATTACTATTCGGCCTAGAGGGTGAACATTTAGCTTCTCAGGTACCCTGAGCAGAGGGTATGTTTAATCAGAAGGGAGTGTTGAGCATCATCTTCACTTGGATGCTGTGAAGTAAGTAGTTTTATCTCTGTTTTACAGATGAGAAAACAGGCTGAGCAAGGAGAAATGACAACAAAACTAACTGTAACAAAGCTGCCCTAACCCACCTGCAAACTTATGATTGAAAAACCCATTGCTGTTGCCCCTGAGATTTGTGGGGTGTTTGTTATGTAGCAAAAGCTGACTGATACAAGATTCAAATGCAGGTTTCTTTGATTTTGTCTGTGTCACCATGCTGTCTCACTGAGCTTACAGCCCTGATTCCTGTTCCTGATTCCCAAGTGTCCTGTCCTAAATGGAGCAGAGATAAATATTGTATTCATCCATTTTCTGATGTTATAACAGAATCTCGCACTGTTGGTGGTCTGAGTACACTGACATTCCTTGATGCTAGATTTTATATTGTTGATTGACTTGTTTATCATCTCTCTCCTCTATGAGATCAAAATTTTCTCTTTATTCACTATATTCATTTATATCCATACCACCTGGATCAGTTTCTGGCACATAATAAATGCTTAATGAATATTTATCAAGTAGATGACTGAATGAATAAATGATGATAAAAAGGAAGGTGGAAAAAAACAACTTTTCATCTTAAAACAAAGCCCTGAGTCCTTTAAGGTCAGAATAAAGAATCATTTCTAGGAAGGGACAGAAAGTTTAGTACATGATGGGGTCAAGAATCAAGGTAAGAAAACTTGAAGGTGTGAGGCTGGACAAAGTGTCTCATGCCTGTAACCCCAGCCTTCTGGGAGGCCACGGTGTGAGGATCACTTGAGCCCAGAAGTTTGAGACCAGCCTGGGCAACATAGTGAGACCCCTTCTCTACATAAAATAAAATAAAAATAGACAGGCCTGATGGTGTGCACCTGTAATCCCAGCTACTCAGGAGGTTGAGGTGGGAGGATTGCTTCAACCCAGGAGTACGAGGCTGCAGTGAGCTATGATAACGCCAGTGCACTCCAGCCTGGGTGACAGAGCAAGGAGCTGTCTCTAAAATAACAACAAAGGCCGACACGGTGGCTTACACCTGTAATCCCAACACTTTAGGAGGCTGAGGTGAGCAGAGCACCTGAGGTCAGGAGTTTGAGACCAGCCTGACCAACATGGTGAAATCCCTGTCTCTACTAAAATTACAAAATTAGTCGGGCGTGGTGGCACATGCCTGTAAATCCCAGCTAGTCAGGAGGCTGAAGCAGGAGAATCGCTTGAATCCAGGAGGCAGAGGTTGCAGTGAGCCAAGATCACGCCATTGCACTCTAGACTGAGCAACAAGAGTGAAACTCTGTCTTAAAAATAAAATAAAACAATAACAATAAAACAACAATACAACAATGAAAATAATACAAATAAAAATTAAAATATAGTATCACAACTATTTACATTGTATTAGATGTTTAGAGATGACTTAAAGAATGTGGGAGGACTGCATAGACTATATGCAAATACTATACCATTTTATATAAGGGATTTGAGCTTCTCTGGGTTTTCATATCTGCCAGAAGTCCTGGAACCAACTTGCCATGGATGCTGAGGGATGGCTATACTCAGAGGTCCTTCCACCCACTGTCATGCCTGGCATCATCCACCCTGCATAGAGAGAGGTTTGCAGAAAACCCCTGATCATTAGACACAGAACACAGAAAACCAGTTTCCTGACTCCCTCTGGTGTGAAGGAAAGAACAGGGAGGTTGGGGTGGAAAGTTAGATTGGAAAGACAGACACTCCAGATGTTTCTTAACTTTTGATTATTCCAGCTGACAAGACACGCCACACCTCAGTGTGTACTGAGTGTGAGTCGCTTCCTTCTCCAAGCCTCAGTTTCCTTATCTGTCACATCGGGACAATGTTTATACCTACATCCCTGGGGCTGTTGTGACAATAAGATGAGGCCAGGTAGATGAAAGCTGTATGTGACTGTAATGTCCAGTGCCCCTTTTTTTTTTTTTGAGACAGAGTCTTACTCTCTCAACCAGGCTGGAGTGCAGTGGTGCCATCTCAGCTCACTGCAATGTCTGCGTCCCAGGTTCAAGCCATTCTCCTGCCTCAGCCTCCCAAGCAGCTGGGATTACAAGCATGCACCACCACTCCCGGCTAATTTTTGTATTTTTAGTACAGACAGTGTTTCTCCATGTTGGCCAGGCTGGCCGAGAACTCCTGATTACAGGTGGATCCACCCACCTCAGCCTCCCAAAGTGTTGAACAGGCATGAACCACCTAGCCCAGCCTCCAGTGCACTTTTTGTTACACACTGAAAAGGAATAGTGTGTGGAGTCAAACTGACCTGGGTTGGAGTTCAGCTCTACCACTCACTGGCAGCATGGCTTTGGGTAAATGCCCCTTCTCTGAGCCTCAGAATCTGCATGTGTTCAGTGGGGCTATTAATAGTTCTCAACTCACAGGCTTGTTTTAGAAATTAAATAAGGATTAAATTATAAAAGTGCCTGTCGTACAGTAGATGCTCAGCAAATGTTCCTCCCCAAACACAGACACAAACAGCACTTAAAGCAACCTGGGTAACAAAGGGGTTTTCAGTCTGGAGGAGAAAACAGGCAGCTAATGAGCTCTCTCTCCAGTTTCCCTTCTAAGAGAGGAACTCACTGGCCAGAGTCCAGGATGGTCACCGATGCAGAGGACAGGCAGCCAACTCCAAGCCTCCCACGTGGGGTTTCCAAAAAACTGTGAGCACAGAGTTGCATAACCTGTCCCTGAGACACGTGTTTCTACTGAAGTGTCTTCATCAAATATTCCCAGAAAGGAAATATGGGAGCAGGGCAGTAGGGCAGCCTAGCCGGGGAGGAAGGGAGAGAGGGAGGGATCTAGAGAACACGAGAGTAGGAGTGACAGGAGGAAGAGAACGTACCACATTTAATGTGATCCTACTATGGGCCAGCCACCGGGCTTGTTTTGTCTGATACATTGTTAGATCCTTGCCATAAATCTGAGATCAGGCATTTCCGTTCCCACACTCCAAAGGAAGAAATAATAACAATCATATTATCATTGCCGATGTTAACATATCACTGACTACACATCAGGCGGTGGACTAGGCACACGTTTGACCCTCAGGACAGCCCATAACATGGGTACTATTCTGAACTCCACTTTATAGAAGAGGAAACCAACTAAGACTCAGAGACATGAAGTAACTTTCCCAAGGTCACCCAGCAGGACAGCAAGACGGCTGGAGAGCCAGGATTCGAATCTGAGCAGGGCTCTCCAGCCTATGGACCTATGGGAGAACATTTCCCAAGGGATTTATGGGGGTGGATTCAGAAGGTGACCTTAGCGATTGTCCTTACATGCACGCAGTGGGGCCCCAGTGTGAGAGTGACGGAAGAGACCAAGTGACCAGAGGCACTCCCCTCCCCTCCACCCAGAGGACAATTTGTCCCAGCTTGTGGCTGTTCGTCACTCTGCCTCTGACCTAAAGTTTAACATTTCATTCATAAGTTTGGAACCACAGACTTGGCAGCGTAGGAAGAACCCTTGGAGACCGGCTATTCAAATCCAAACCCCTCATATTACAGATGAAAAAAACCCTGAAGCCGGAATGTGACTCGCCAAGGTCACAGAGCAGTCTTCTGTTGGATGAAGGAGCTGGTTTAGGGTCAACTACAGACCATCTTGTGCTGTAGTTACCAAATGTGGGTGCACCTCTGGATCACTTGGGGAACTCTTTAAATACGCAGATCTCCACAATTCTGCTTTGGGAGATTTGGACTTAGGTTTGCAAACAAGGACTGGAAATTTGAATATCCAATATGTTCCTCAGGTGATTCAGATGGCACAGCTCCACGACAGCATCTGCAAGTTGGAGTCCCTCTTCTTTCATTTGATAGTTTGGGATACTGGGACCCACTGGGGACTCGCCCGAGGTAACATAGCAAGCCAGTGGGGCTCTAGTTCAGACTCTGTGGCCTGAAGCAGACTGCTTGTGTTCAAATTTCAAGATGGGCCAATGAAGCTAAGCAAGGGGGTTGCCATGATTTTCCCCAGCTCTTGGTTTCCTTCTTGGATCCAAATTAAGACAGAGGATGGTATGCATTTCTGAAGCTTGGCAAGGCGGGAATCCAAGAACTGAATTCCTGAAGGGAAAAGGAAAGGGTGGGAGGTTAGCTTGCACGCCCAGTGGGGTTTTCCCAGAGGTGAGCTCCGGACTCCAGGGATGACATCAGACATTCCAACCAGCCCTAATGTCGAAAGCTACCTGTGTTTTCTAGTTCAGCAGAGGGTAGGGAGGGCCTTCCCTATTGGGAGGAGATGGGGTGGAGTGGGCCCAGCTGTGACATGAAGGGGGCAGAGTCCAGGAAGAGCCACGCATTCCAGCACCTGCAAGGAAGACAGCAGCCCTGGCTATTGTACCCTTTTCCTAAGCCTTCCCTCCCATTTCTCCCTAATCCCTCACCCCAGGGCTAACTGAGCAGAGAGATTCACTGCCCCTTTTCCACTTCCTGCTACTCCACCACCCGACTATTTTACTATCTCCCTTCCTTCATTTCCTTCTTCCTCCCTCCCTTCCTCCCTTCTTTCCTCTTCTTTTATTCTAAAATGGCATCTCAGCTGGACACAGCGGCTTATGCTTGTAATTCTAACACTTTGGGAGGCCAAGGTAGGAGGATTGCTTGAGCCCAGGGTTCAGGACCAGCCTGGACAACATAGGGATACCCTGTCTCTGCAACAAAATAAAATAAAATAGACTGAAAAATTTAAAAAGTCAAGTGTGGGCCGGGCGTGGTGATTCATGCCTATAATCCCAGCACTTTGGGAGGCTGAGAGGGGCAAATCACTTGAGGTCAGGAGTCCAGACCAGCCTGGCCAACATGGTGAAATCCTGTCTCTACTAAAAATACAAAAATTAGCTGGGCATGATGGCACATGCCTGTAATCCCAGCTACTCAGGAGGCTGAGGCATGAGACTTGCTTGAACCTGGGAGGCAGAGGTTACAGTGAGCCAAGATCATGTCACTGCACCCCAGCCTGAGCGACAGAGCAAGAGTCCATTTCAAAAAAAGCCAGGTGTGGTGGCACATGCCTGTGGTCTCAGCTATTTGGGAGGCCGAGGCTTCGGCCTGAGAGTTTGAGGGAACAGTGAGCCGTGATTGCAGCACTGCACACCAGCATGGGTGACAGAGTAAGACCCTGTTTCAAAGAATCAAACTAAACCAAACCAAAACTAAACTAAAAGGCATCTTGATGTTTGGAGTCAGTTATCCTGAATTTGAATCTCAGCTCTGCTCCCTGTAAGCTCTCTGACCTAGAGAGTCACACCACCTCCCCCATAGCCTAGTTTCCTCCTCTATAAAAAGGGGATAATAGCTATATATTCTGATTGTGAGGATTAAACAAGATCATGTAAACACTTAAGAAACAGATGTTTTCTCAGAAACACTAGATTATGTGCATCATCAGTGAACTAGAGGAATTTGAATACATATTTGTTGAACTGAATTGAGGTGCCTTAAATAATGGTTGAGCTGGAAAGCACCTAAGAGATCTTTGGGCCTTAGTAACTCCCTAACTGGCGTCCAAGTCAACTGTTCAGGGTATTTCCAAATGATAAGGACAATCACATACTCTCAATAAAGTTTGAGGTTTCTTTACTTTTGTCTGGAATTGTATCAGCTCAAGGTGATAACATGGCTAACACAAGCCGTTCAGAAATTCTGATTGGCAGTTACATGGCTTTTTGATAAGTTTTTTTTTTTCTTTTTTTGAGATGGAGTCTCACTCTTTCCCCCAGGCTGGAGTGCAGTGGCCGATCTTGGCTCCCTGCAAGCTCTGCCTCCCAGGTTCACGCCATTCTCCTGCCTCAGCCTCCCGAGTAGCTGGGACTACAGGCACCCACCACCACGCCCGGCTAATTTTCTGTATTTTTAATAAAGATGGGGTTTCACCGTGTTAGCCAGGATGGTCTCAATCTCCTGACCTCGTGATCTGCCCACCTCAGCCTCCCAAAGTGCTGGGATTACAGGCGTGAGACCACGCCGGGCCTAAGTTTTTTTTAATAAGAAAATAATTACTGGAAGGTAGATTAAATGGTGGAAAACATTAATCATGTCCAACTCCTCATTTCATAAACAAGGAAGCTGAGGTTTAAAGAAGGAAGTGGCTTCCTGGTCACACTGGGTGGCACAGCTGGCCCTAAAACCCAAATTCTTTTCCTGGAACCAGTTACTTCCCTTCTTTCCACTCCAGAGAGGGGGAACCTAGGATCTATGAAGTTGATGGGTTTTCTTCTGCTGGAATAGGAATAAGTGAGTCATTGACTTGCTGTTGCTTTCTCTGTTCTTGACTCATTCAGCAAATATTTACTGACTGTCCACCATTCGGATTTGGAAGATAGATAAAATAGTCATGGCAGCAGAGAGGGTCAGGATTTACTCCTAGGTGCGACTTCAGAACCTGTGCTTTTTCCCATTTGACACCCACATTTTAAAACACCCACTACTCTGCCTTCTAATATAGTTCAACTGTCTGCCTTCTAATATAGTTCAACTGTGTCTCAGGGCAGGGACTGTCTTACATGTACATGTTCTAGCCTTCCTACCACCCAGTGGGTGCGAAATCAATGTTGTAGCATTGAGGAAACACTTGAATTTAATTTTATTTATTTATTTTGAGACGGAGTTTTGCTCTTGTTGCCCAGGCTGGAGTGCAATGGCACGATCTCGGTTCACCGCAACCTCTGCCTCCCAGGTTCAAGCAATTCTCCTGCCTCAGCCTCCCAAGTAGCTAGGATTACAGGCATGCGCCACCACGCCTGGCTAATTTTGTATTTTTAGTAGAGACTGGGTTTCTCCATGTTGGTCAGGCTGGTTTCGAACTCCCGATCTCAGGTAATCCGCCCACCTCAGCCTCCCAAAGTGCTGGGATTACAGGCGTGAGCCACCGCACCCAGCCAACACTTGAATTTTAATCCTTACTTTGCTACTGTGTCGCTGAAACAGTATGTTGCTTTCCTTCTCTGGCCATTAGCTTAACTATCCGTATAGCGGTAACAGTGGCAAACTCCTAACTGGAGGAGCTTGCAGGTCCATTTCAAGTTATCAGACTCTAACTAGGAGAAAACACTGAGAATTTAGGCTGAAAATAGCGACACAGTTTATCACCTCGTTAATTCCCAAACATTACCGCGTCCTAATCCACCCCACCTCCCTCTCGCCTAGCCGCCTTCCTTTAAAAGAAAATTTCCCTCTAGAGGGCGCGCAAGCTCTGCGGCCTTCGTTCCTCACTTCCGTTTGCCTTCACTCTTCCTTCTGCGCATGTGCTCAGTTCGCTATCCGGCGGCTAGTACCTGGTTCAGGCGGTTCAGGCAAAGGTTGCACCCACTACGCCTGCGCAACCTCAGCCCCGCCCCTCCGCTGCTTTCCCCGGAAACGCTTCTTTCCTACGCAGTCGCTCCCGCCGCTGCGGTCGCTGGAGCTTTGCCTCTCTAGGCCGGCAGTGCCTCTCCTCCATGGTCATGTCTATCAGCGCTGTTTTGGGAGCCCGCGGGTGAGGTCGGGCCACGTTCGAGCACTTCGATCGTCGAGTCTGTCACTGGTGAGTAGACCCCAGAGGAGCTCGTGTACGGGCGGGGGCCGCGCAGCCGGAATGGGCTGGATTTCCCCTCACTCTGAGAATGGGTCTGTCCGCCCCGCCTTCCCCCTAACTCTTGGAATGGGCTCACCCCTTGGTTCCAGTCCCTCCTCCCGGGCTGGGCGGCGTTGCCATGGCGACGGGCCGCTGGCTGAGGCCCGGCTGGTGTCCCTGCAGGGCATGGCGGGTCAGTTCCGCAGCTACGTGTGGGACCCGCTGCTGATCCTGTCGCAGATCGTCCTCATGCAGACCGTGTATTACGGCTCGCTGGGCCTGTGGCTGGCGCTGGTGGACGGGCTAGTGCGAAGCAGCCCCTCGCTGGACCAGATGTTCGACGCCGAGGTAGGGTCCCCGGGCTGGCGCGGGTGGGGTCTCGGCCTCCCCGAGTAGGCTTTGTGATCCAGCACTACTGTGCTGTAGACCTGGCTGGGTCACCTTCTTGCTTTGTAGCCCTGGGAAAGGGATTTCACCTTTCTGAGCCTCAGTTGCCTCATCCATAAAATGGAATGACAGCAGAGGCTGATTAGTACAAAGGAAAGGGCCTGGATGTTAATACAATAAACACGTCTGTGTTCCAGGCAACTGTGATACATTTCCTTTCTGATACTCTGGGAAAGTGATTTAACTTCTCTTAGCTAGGTTCTCAGGTGCCACACCGGAGAGAGGAGTAGATAAAAGAGCATTCATGCGAGTACAGTGGAAACTGCCTGGACTTTGGGGTCAGGACAGGCCTCCGTTTAAGATCCACTTACTAGCTGTGTGACCTGGGGCAAATGTCACCTCTGTGAACTTGTTTTCCTGTCTTCAAAACCATGAGACTAGTTGCAAAGAGGTCGTGGACTGCAATATAAAGAGCATGTGCGTTGGATTCAGAAAAGCAAGTGTTCAATCTAGGCCTAACCCTATAATACTAGCTGTGGGACCTTGGGCAAGTTGCTTCCCCTTTCTGAGCCTTTTCTGAAACGTGGGCAGAATACTCCTGTCATGTCACCCTCAACAAAATGTTACAAGGCGCAGAGGGGTTTAGGAATAAGAAAGTACTTCGTAAAGTGTAAAGGAAGCCTGTAAGTTGTTACATCTAAGGGGCAGCTGTGGCGTGTGGTGGTGAGCACAGTTCTTAAAGGCAGGAGACCTGGGATGGAGTCCTTGCTCCTGCTGCTTGTTCTCTGCGTAGCCTGTGGGCAAGTTATTGTACAAAAAGTGTTAAGAATCAAAAGAAGAAGAATGGCTTTGTGAGGTTTTTTTAGGGATAATACAAGATTATGTATGTCAAAGACCTTTCTTTGTCAGCTGAAAGTGTGGTGCAGATGTTTGGCATTTGATAGTATTATGTTAGATAGTGGAGGCTGCACACCCACCATGTGCCTAGTTGTAGTCTCGTAGGAGCTTCTATCCTGGGAAGAGCCATGGGAATGCTGGGCTTTGTTGAAGAGCCATCTGATGCACACCACCTGGGTTCTAGACTAGGGATCAGCAAACCTTTCCTTTAAGGGTGAAGTAGTAAGGATTTTAGGTCACAATTACTCAGCTCTGCTATTGTAGCACAGAAGCTGCTATAGACAAATACATAAGTGAATAGGTGTGGCTGTGTTTCAATAAAACTTTATGTACAGGAGCAGATGCCTGGCCTATGGAGCCATAGTCAGCTGAACGCTGTTCTAGACTTTACTCTTGGTGTTTATTACTTTGGGCAACTTAACTTGTCTGAGCTTTTACGTCCTCCTTTGTAAAATGAAAATAATCCCTTTCCACCTGCTGTGAGAAACAAATGAAATCCCATAATGGATGTCTATGAAAGCACCTAGTTGGAAATAGGCTGCCGTACAAATGAAGGGAGGTATTATCTTCTGTGCTCTGGGAAGAATGCTTGTTCCTTAGGAGGCTTGCTGAGATCCTGGGGCTCTGCCATGTCACTTCTGCAGCATATTTCCATTTGTGATTCCCCCTCAGATCCTGGGCTTTTCCACCCCTCCAGGCCGGCTCTCCATGATGTCCTTCATCCTCAACGCCCTCACCTGGTGAGTATCACCAGTTTGGCTATCCAGCTTTTGGGCTCTTAGCTCTGGGACTAACTTCCTAAGTTCGAACATGAGACAGGCTGGCACTTGTTTCTGGGGAGTGGTGGAGTAAGGTGGGCGACAGAGGCCAATTCTGGGACTGGCTGTATCATGGGCCTCCTTCCATTGTTATTCTGACTTACCTGGAAAGCTATTATGTCACTATGTTTGTGCTGCCTGCAAGACAACTTCCATCTCAGATAACTTCCCTGACGTGGAGTGAGCTGAGGAAAGGATTCGATCGAGAGGCAGGAGAACTGAGTTCTGTTCTTGGTTTGTGTGCCATTGGCCAAGTTACCTGCCATGGGCCTCAGGCTCCTCTTTTGTCCATGAGGGGTTGGACTCGGTGACGTCTAAGGTCACACATAATCATTGCCTATCTCTTAAGAGGCAGTTTAGCATAGTGATCAAGGTCTCAGGCTCTGGAGGCAGACTTATTTGGCTTTGAACCTCAACTTTACCACTAGTCTAGTGACTTTGGACAAGTTAATCAACCATAGTTGCCTCATCAGTAAAATGGGGCTAATAATATTACCTACCTCATAGTTGTAAGGATTAAATAAGTTAATTCACAAGAAGGACTTAGAACAATGCCTTGCACGTTATTATTATTCTTGTCCTTACACTGGAGGTTGAAAACTGGTGGGCTGACTTTGACCTAAATTTGTCTTCCAGATAGGTTCTATTTGGCTTACATAGATGTCAGCCCACACATGGTGTTTAAAACATTTTTTCCACTTAGTTGAAAATCAGGCTATTTTATATAAAAATTCAGATTTCTGGCTTCTCTTGAATAATGGAATGACTGATTGATTCCAGGCCAGCCTTCTAGCGTGGTAAGATTTGCCTAGATGCAAGTAACTACTGCCCCCACTTTAGCTAGAACATATGTGCTTCAGGGTGTCATAATCCCCACCAATTCCTAGTATCCCCTAGTGACAACTGCCATCAATCATCAAGCTCATACTCAGTCAACTTCACTCTTGACATTACCCGCCAGGTTCTTCCAGGCATCTAATATCATAACCCTTGCTTCACACTTACCTTGTCACTTCTGATCACTATGCTGCCATCCTAATTGTCCCTACCCTCCCAAATAACCTAAGACCAGGACAACCCAGTGACAACTCACTGCTGTCCTCTCCCCACAGTGCCCTGGGCTTGCTGTACTTCATCCGGCGAGGAAAGCAGTGTCTGGATTTCACTGTCACTGTCCATTTCTTTCACCTCCTGGGCTGCTGGTTCTACAGCTCCCGTTTCCCCTCGGCGCTGACCTGGTGGCTGGTCCAAGCCGTGTGCATTGCACTCATGGCTGTCATCGGGGAGTACCTGTGCATGCGGACGGAGCTCAAGGAGATACCCCTCAACTCAGCCCCTAAATCCAATGTCTAGAATCCGGCCCTTTGGACATCCTGCTGACACTTGGGCCCCTTAACACCTTGGGCTGCCCAGACCCTACAGATGAGGTCCAGCCCAGATCTGAGAGGAACCCTGGAAATGTGAACTGTCTGTTGGTGTGGGAGAGATAGTGAGGGCCTGTCAAAGAAGGCAGGTAGCAGTCAGCATGACAGCTGCAAGAATGGCCTCTGTCTGCTGAAGCCTTGGTATCTGAGAGGTCAGGAAGGGGACCTCTTTGAGAGTAATAACAGAATTGGAACCATGCCACTTTTGAGCCACAATACCTGTCACCAGCCTGTTGTTTTAAGAGAGAAAAATCATCAAGGATATCTGATTGGAGCAAACCACTTCTTTAGTCATCTGTCTTACCTCCCTGGGACAGCTGTTACCTTTGCATTGTTGCCAAATCACAGCAGTTATGTTGGAGAAACGCTTGGTTTCCGGATCCAGAGCCACAGAAAGAAATATAGGCGTAAAGTGTTAGGCTGCTGTCAGGGAGAGGATGGCAGATGGATGCATCAAGCACAAGGAAAATGCACAACCTGTGCCCTGTTATACGCACGTTTGTGTGCACCCAAGAACCTATGACTTTCTTCCAGTTCCTTCTGCCAGGTCCCCATCCTGCTGCCAGCTCTCAACATAGCAGGCCATAGGACCCAGAGAAGAATCCCAGCGTTGCTCAAAGTCTAACCATCATAAAGACACTGCCTGTCTTCTAGGAATGACCAGGCACCCAACTCCCACTGGACTCCAGTTCTTTTTCCTGCCTTATTTAGAATTCTGTGGCAGGAAGGGTATGATGGGTTCCCAGAGACAAGAAGCCCAACCTTCTGGCCTGGGCTGTGCCGATAGCGCTGAGGGAGATAGGAATTTGCTGCTAAGATTTTTCTTTGGGGTTTCCTCTGTGAGGGGCTTGCAGCTGTCCTTCCTGTGTATATAAATACAGTATTTTCCACGGTTCTGCCTGTACTTACTTTGTAATGCCACGGTTGAGATTGAGAGAGATCAGCGCAGCCAGGCAAGGGAACTCTAAAGAATTATTAGGCCACCTTCTCCCTTTCCTGGACCCCAGAGTCATTCCTCCATTTGGTTAAAATACTCAGTGCAGGGAACTCTTACATCCTATCTCCTTCCCTTGCAATGTCCCCTGCTATGCCTCAGGTGAACCACGTGATTCTTGGGTTTCCTTTCCTACTTGCTAGTGATTTCTGAACGTGTTCAATGGAGTGGCACACAGTCTAGACCCACTTCTGCATTGAAACCTTCACTGTTCCTCTTTGGTTTCTTGGGAGCTTTCCCAAGAGAGCTGTCAGTTTTCAGCTGTCAGTGTTATGGCAACCCAAATGAGTTTTGCTATCTCCCTGAGAAGCCCGTCCGACCTCCTGGCTGTCAGCCCTACAGAGTAGGGAGTTGATACTGACAGGATGAAGGTTTAGGAGTAAATATGCCTGGGAAGAGACTGGGAAGGTTCTAGGGTGAGGCACCTCAGTAACTCATGGTGCCTTGGCCAAGTTGGAAGGAAGCAGTTTGTTAATGGGGCACGGTAATCCTGGCTGCAGGGTCTAGGAGGTAAGACCAGCTGGGATGACCTTCCCTGGGTTGATCCGTTTCCCTCTAAGCAACACAAACTGTACAGGCATGTGACTGACTTTGAAAGAACACCCATCATGTGGCTGCTGTCACCCTTGACCAGCCGTGGTGGTGGTTACTCCATCTGTGGTTGGAGCACCTCTTTGGGATTCACTTCAAGGTCTTGTGCCTATTTTTCTGCATATCTTCTGTGATGACAAATCTCTGTCCCTTGCGTGTTAATTTGATTTTTAGAAATGGCCAAAAGTCACGTGATCCAAACTTTTTTTCAGTTCTATGGAGACTGAGCTGCATGATAGTTGGGGATCAAAAATATGTGACCTTAATGAGATTTTTATGATTTCTAAAGTAACAATAAAAGCAGTTTTTAGAGTTGAGTTCCAGAGAGGGCAGGGCAATGGCAGTGACATGTTTGTCATTTTAATAATAAATAACATATATTGAGTACTTAAGAGGTGTCCAGCAGCGTGGGGTGAGTGCTTTATGTCTCTTTTCAACATCTTCACAAGAACCCTCTGAAGTAAGAAGTAATGTCATCTGTTTCTTACAGATAAGAGAACTGTAAGGAACTTACTCAAGGTGACTTTTTAGGAGCTGGCAGAGCCAGGATTTGGGCTTTGATAGTGATATTAATAAGCTCATTTTGAAGAGGTCAATAGTTAGGGATGTATAAGTTCTGACTGGTTAAACAGTCTGGTTAGTCTATCACCTTATCACATCATGTTATCCTGTCATATTTTTTAAAATACCAAGGATGAATAGTACCTTATAAACATTAGTAGCTTTCTAAGAAAAGCTGATATGCAGTACATTAAATATAGCCAGACATTTCCTTCTTTTTTTTTTTTTTTTTTGAGGCAGGGTCTCACTCTGTCACCCAGGCTAGAGTGCAGTGGTGTGATCTTGGCTCACTGTAGCCTCAACCTCCCAGGCTCAATGATCTTCCTGCCTCAGCACCCCCAGTAGCTGGGACTACAGGCACATGCCACCATGCCTGGCTAATTTTTGTATTTATTTATTTATTTTATTTATTTATTTATTTTTTTAGAGACAGGGCTTTGTCACTTTGCCCAGGCTGGTCTCGAACTCCTGGGCTCAAGAGATCCACCTGCCTTGTCCTCCCAAAGTGCTGGAATTTTACGGGTGTGAGCCACCAAGCCCAGCTGGCCTTTTTTTTTTTTTGAGGCAGAGTTTCACTCCGCCTTCATTACCCAGGCTGGAGTGCAGTGGCCTGATCTCAGCTCACTGCAACCTCTGCCTCCCAGGTTCAAGCAATTCTCGTACTTCAGCCTCCCAAGTAGCTGGAATTACAGGTGTGCACCACCATGCTTGGCTAATTTTTTAATTTTTCATAGAGACAGGGTTTCATCCTGTTGGCCAGGCTGGTCTCAAACTCTTGGCCTCTCAAGTGATCACCCACCTCAGCCTCCCAAAGTGCTGGGATTACAGGCCTGAGCCACTGTGCCCAGCATTGGCCAGAGATTTTCAAGTGATCTTAGGAATGTGGGAAATCTATTTCCAAAGGATAAAGGATGGTACCTAGATAAGATAGTACTAGCCCACTACTGAGTTGGCATATCTCTTAACTCTCCAGGTGTCTGAAGTTGCCCTCCCTTTTTCCCACCCACCACGTGAACTCAGGCCGTTCAGAGAGAAAACTGGAAACTCCTACATAGCTGATGCTCAGAATAGTTTATAACCCTTAAAAGAGAACAGGAAAAGAAAAAGGGATGTCTGGCTCAGAGGGTACTTCTAACCCCTCGCTCTAGGCAGCCCTGTCCATATCAGTGCCAAATGAGAGCCAGGATGGCAGCCAGCAGACATCAGGGGGTACAATCTGAAGCTCCAGGACTCCCAACATCCTGGAGGGTACACAGTTCAAACAGGCTCCCCTGGACAGGAATCCCCTTGGACTCCTTCCTCAGTGACTCCCAGGTCAGAGTAGCTTCCTTCTGCCAGCCCCAGAAGGCAGTCAGTGCATAGGTGTGGAACACCTTGTACTGGCAGCCCGGGGACCACGGAATCTCAGAAGCAGGGCCCTGGGGACCTAGGGCAGGAGGAATAGGGATGGAATCAGCGTACAAGAGAACTCTTCTGTGCAGAGATTAAAAACCACCGTCTTAAGGTTTTCTGTTGGAAAGTAGTAAAGGGTGGTAGAAATAGCATTGAGGCAGGAGGGAGTAGAGGGAGCTGAGGGTTTTAATCCCTGCCCTGCCACTACCTGGGCAAGTCACAGTCATAGGGGCCCAATTCTGAAAGGCTTTAGAGAGCTGCAGTGGAGTACAAAGTCCTGGAGTCCCATTACTACCTGTGAGATCTTGGGTAAACTATGTTATCTCCCTTACCTAGATTTCCTCATATGTAAAATGAGCGTAATAATGGTACTTATTTCCCTGGGTTTTGTTTTGCCTTGTTTTCTGGTAGGTCAACACTTAATTCTATAAAATGGAAAAAGTGTTCCCTCCCTGGTTTTATCGTGAAGATGCAATGAGATGTCATGTGTAAAGCGTTTAGCCCAGCACCTGACATGTAGGAAGTGATCCATAATTCTAGGCAATTATTAGGCTACCACCTCCCTCTCCATTTTACAGAACAGGAGACATTTTTCTTCTGAGCCTGTGTTTTCAAATGTTGGGGGATAGGCTTGCCAGCCCTCTAGGTACCACTACCAAGTATTGAGCTCCTATGTGGCATGTACTACAAAGTGATTTATGTGTATTCTTACTCAGTCCAATAAGGTAAGCACCACTATTTCCCCCATTTTGCAGACAAACTGAGGATTGGGAGTAAACAACTTTTTTCCCATTACAAAGTTGATAAGAAGCTAGCCCTGTCTGCCTCATCCTCTTTTCACATTCCAGTTATGTTTATGTGTGATCCAGACAATTGTGAGACAGACAGACTTAGGGATCTAGATGCCGTATGCCGTATTAGCAAAAGGTTGTGAATGTAAATATACATTTGGCTTGTTAACAAGTAGATAGCTCCCTAAAGGTGGGTAGTTAGGTAGCTGCTCATAAGTGAGAAATGGAGCCAGGACTGACTGGCCATAGGGCTTTATGATGATGACCCTGGTGTGGCGTGGGAAAAGGCCAAACATTTGTTCAGTGCCCCACAAACTGGCTTCTCCTGCATCAAGCTTGATTTGCTTAAAAACCCCTGAAAAAGACACTAGTACCACTATTTTATAAACATGAAATAGGCTCAGAGAGGTCAGGTGACTTCTAAAAAGTCACTCAATATAAAATCAGATTCACACACTTCAATTTTTTCCCAGTTAACTGTTAAGCAGCCATTTCTGGGGTGGCTTCCTCCCCAAATCAGTGTTACTGGGCCCAGAGGAGGAGCTTTAGGTTGAATGGTTAAACAAAGGGAGGTTGGTAGTGGGGAGACCCCTGCTGTGGAATTGTGGGAGGCAGGTGGCCAGAGGCCTAAGTGCCTGGGCAGGTGGGATGAGGTGGAAGGAGCCTACTGCTGGGATTCCTTCACTCCCAGGCCTGTCCCTTGCTGCCCTGGCCATGCTGGGTCCCCGCCTTCACACACAGCCCTCCCCTATACTCGGTGGCATTCCCAGTGGGCAACTGGGGCCCAGCTCCAGCTCTCTGGAGCAAAGTGAAGTTACCAGTCTCACTCAGGCCCACCCCAATCCAGCCTCCACTTGGGGCTCCCTGGGCAGGCCCCCCTGAAGGCTAGTGCAAGGGGGCTCCCCAGAAAGGGTCGGGTTTTTTAGCTGGGAGGGCGCTGTGTTGACTGTCCGCTGACAGTGCGCTCAGGACAGAAGTTCACGCAAAGATTGATGGAATGGAAGAGTGAGTAGAGATTATTTTTGAAAGTTGATGGAATTGAAAATACCCAGCAAGGGAACCGCCATGGAGACTGTCCAGG
The DNA here is from genome assembly GCF_009764315.1 of Trachypithecus francoisi. Taxonomy (NCBI): domain Eukaryota; kingdom Metazoa; phylum Chordata; class Mammalia; order Primates; family Cercopithecidae; genus Trachypithecus; species Trachypithecus francoisi. The sequence goes on from NW_022681467.1 coordinate 41,029,825, forward strand.
AAATGGGCTGGAGTGCAAGCTGGGTGGGAAGACCGCTGGAAGTGGAGGTTACTGGGGTGGAGGTGGTGCGGGAAGTGGCGGGGTGGTGGGGGCGGAGGTAGGCACCGTAGGGGAGCTCCAGGAAGATTGCGCTGAGAGGTGAGCTCTGGAGCGCGCAGCAGCCACTATGTGTGCTAAGCAGTCCCCGTGCCGTGGCTCCGTCCAGGCTGGTCCGCGCGGCTGCTGATGCCCAGTCTTGGTGCCCAGTAATAGTGGGGAGGAGTGTGAGTGGGTGGGGTGGGGGGCGAAGTCCATCCAATCGTTCTCCCTCTCTCCCAAACTGGAGATCTATCTTCATCGCTGCCCTGACCCCCACCCCTGGAGAGCTGTGTGCCCCTCAATGGCTCCACTGCTCTCCCGAGGGCGCCCACTCCACGCAGCCTGCCTCTGGGGAATATGGAGGCCTTTGTCCAGAGAAAACTCGGGCTCCCTTGGCTTTCCTCTCCGCAACGTCTAAGTTAGGGCCCTGTGACTCCTACCGACAGAGGGTGACCCCGGCCAGATGGGGTCGACCAGGGCCTGGGGTTGAGGTCTTTGGATTGAGGGTGAACCTGCCATGTCATGCTGGAGCAGTAGAGATGCAGTACCAGCTCCTCCGCCTGATCCGGTGCCTTCTTCGATCTGTGACCAAGGCAGGACACATTTGGAAACCCAGCTGACATCCACTTTTTGACACCAGCCGCAATGCAATCAGTTTTTGACAATCAGTTTTTGACAGTCAGGTCGCAATGCACGCACATGACCCACAGGGTGCTGGGGCTATTCCGTCTGCCTCGTGACTTCTGATCAGGCTCTCATTTCACCTTTTCCCTTTCTTGGGAAAAAGGAATGGGGAGCAACCAGGAGCCCTTGCTCCTGCCACTTTCTAGCTGAATGAGCCTGGACAAGTTACTTTTCTGCCTCCGTGCCGCGGTTTCCTCTTGTGGGCTCATGGGGCCATTGTGAGGCACCTTGCATCCAGGAAGCACACGAGCGCCCTGACTTCATAGAGCGCACCACTCAGGAGACCAGCTCGTGGAGGTGGGGGAGGGATGCAGCTCGCTGGCTTATTTGGTTCTAGACTGACCTTCGGGGCCTGGGGCTGGAGGTGGGGGAAGCCTGAAGTCGTGACACAGGCTCCCTCTGCCGAAGGCCTCTTTCCTTCATCCTTCCCAGCCCCAGACAAACAGGCAGAGTAAGCAGTATTCATCTTAGGTGCCATATGGAAGATTTTATTTGCAGACTCGTGAATTTCGCCACCCATCCCTCCCCTTAAGCTGACTGCGCGATCTCCACCCTCTGCTCGCACCTCTGGCTCCCGTCCAGGTCACATCAACCTGCCAGCAGAAACCTCGGTGTTAGATGCTAAGACTGTCCCCAGGGGGCGCTGGTCGTTTGGAGAGCGGGCGCAGGGACAAGGGTGTTGTGGTGTCTGTGGTAGGTTGGAAATGGCTTTGCTAAAAAGGAAAAGCCTCCCTTTAAGCTAGACCCGGTGGGCACTCACCCCCTTCCTTTCATGGGACTTTAATTCTCCCAGGAAAGGGCTAGAGTATTGTCTTCTTTTTTTGCTAAGGAACTTTCTGTTCAGAGTAAATCTCTTTTTTTCCTTTCTTTTTTTTTAAGACAGGGTCTTGCTCTCTTGCCCAGACTGGAGTGCAGTGACGAAGTCACAGCTCACTGCAGCCTCGACCTCCTGGGCTCAAGCGATCCTCCAACCTCAGCCTCCTGAGTAGCTGACACTACAAGTGCAAGCCACCACATCTGGCTAATTTTTAAACTTTTTTGTAGAGACAGTGTCTCATTATCTTGCCCAGGCTGGTCTTGAACTCCTGGCCTCAAGCAGTCTTCCTGCCCTGACCTCCCAAGGTGTTGGGATTACAGGCATGAGCCACCATGCCTAGTCTGTTCAGAGTAGATCTTATTTGAGGCATGAATAAATCAAACATAAATGGAGAGTTGAATTGATCTAAGAGGGAATGGGATGCAGCAAAGCCCTACTTGACCATCTCCCCCTCCCACATTTGGAAATCCTTAAACCCACTTATGTAGGTCTCTGACTGTGAGATTCAGAGCCACAGCAGTTTCCACCTCTGCTAAGGCCTTCAGGCAATGAAGGCTCACTTCAGTGCCCCTCCTTCCCCAGGTCTCCTAGCTGTATCCTGAGAGACCTCAACCTAGTCATTACCCTGCTGTATGACGTTGGTCTAAGGCTTCCCCATCTCTGGACATGAAGGCGGAGCCTCCCAGCACTGCCATCCACACACCACTCAAGACTCCAGATCCTGAGCCCTGACTCTGGGCCCCAGATCTGGGCCTGGCTTGGGGCTTGCATCTCACCTAGCCTGGCAGTGTTGTTATCACACCCACCTTGTATGGATGCCACATAGGCATTTCAAGGGATGCGGAGCAGAAGCGGGTGCAGCGGCGCTTGACCCAACGCAGGGTGGAGGATCTGCACATCACCCGGGGTGCCGGGAGGTGGATTCGTGTGGGCAGCCCCTCAAACCAGATCCACTGGTGGGCTACATTAAGCTGCTTCATGTGCCCCATGGGAGTTCTATTGTGGTAGGGCTTGAAGATGACTCGGGGGCCTTCAGTGAGTAGTTGCCTCCCCTGGGCTCCAAGGTTCAAGCCATGATCCCTCGATGTCCTTGGAACCTCAGGCTCTACATGCTTTTCTTTCCATGGCATTGCTGCCGATGACGTTTTTGCCGTGTTACTCATCCCTGACTGCATCTGGGGCTTCCACTCCTTGTACTCTTTTTTCTTAGGGTCCCCTGTGGACTCTAATTTCTTGGACTTGAGTTCCTTCTTGGAGCACCCGATCTCCTGGAACTCTTCATTATTTTGTTTCGCTTTATTGCAGGGACTGTTTTCCCTGGCAGGGAGAGGAAAGGCAGTCAGCAGAGTAGGACCAAGGCCCTGGTTGCCTAGCCTTGCCCCGAGACAGTTGATATGTAGTCAGCTCAGGGGAGCCTGTTAATAAAGCTAGAGGGGCATGCAAAGAAACTTCTCTGTTGCCCAGAGGCCTTGTGCTGGTGTGAGGGGGTGTGATGAGCACTGGCAGAAGGGATGTGAGAGATGGGGAAGGTGAGAGCCATGACTAGTAGTTAAGGCCCCTAGGAATGGATATTGTCTATATCATCTGCCACTAGATTAGAATTCTGTCTCTCTGAACTTCAGGTGGGAGGGTGAATGGTCCAGTAGTTTTTCTAAATTGTGCTCCAAGAAACCTTAGGGTTCTGAGGAGGTGTCTCAATGTCACCTCCCCTGACCGACTGGGGGCAGGATACCTCCCCCCAGCCCATAACAACACAATTGGGGCTTGGGAATAGATATTTGAACAGAGGTTTCACTGCTTTAATAAAGTTGGAAAACTGTTCAAGACCAGCATGGGCAACATGGTGAGACTCTGTCTCCATACAAAAAAAAAAAAAAAAATTAAGTTGGAAAATGATGGGGCTAGATGATCCTGATCCTTCTAGCTCTGGGTTTCCTAACTGCCTGCAACTAGAGGCCAAATCAGAAAGAGGAGCCCAGAAAGATGGCCTTGAGAGAAATATTAAATGCTGAGACTTTCCCAAAGGGTGTCTGTAACAGACTAGGCCCCCTGCAAACCCCCCAGTGGCAACACCATCCTAGCCAAGGGTGTGGAGAGAGATGAGCCCTTGGGCTGCAGATAATGGCAATACTGTGATGGTAATAATGGCTCCCGCTGATTGAGTCCCCGCTCTATGCCAGACTTGGGATCCTTACAACTTGGGATCCTTACTACTTCTGTAAAGTAGAAGGCAGTGAAGCAGAGTGGCTTACAGAGCACAGGTGTTGTTGGGTTCAAACAAACGGGCTCAGATTCTGCTTCTGCCTCTTACCCCCGGTGTGATTTGGGCAAGATATTTAACCTCTCAGAGCCTTAGCTTCCTTATCTGTAAAACTAGGATAATTCTGTCTACCTAACAGGATTGTTGTGAAGAATAAACTAAATGGGAAAATTCTTAAGTGCTTAGCACTGTAGATGGCACTTAGCAGGCACCAATCAATGTTAGCTTTCTTAGTACTCTCATGTGACTTACGAGGAAACAGTTTGAACTTGTCTTGGAGGCATGGTAAAAAAAAAATATAAAAATAAAAATATATTAATAAAGAAACTGAGCCGCAGCAAGGTTAATCCTCAGATTTGAGGGGTCAGTCTGCAGGTGATGGACTGGGTTATATTGACTTGCAAGGGGAGGAGGAGGAGGGGTGACCTGTCTCAGTGCCCCAGGGTGGAGTGAGCACAATTGGATGACTACAACCATTGTTATGGCCACAGCTCTGATATCAGACAGTAATGGCTTCAAATCCTAGCTCTGCCACTTATCAGCTGAGTTAACTGAGTAAGACAAGCCACTTCACCTCTTGAGCCTCAGCTCTCCAAGAGTAAAATAGAGTTAATAAATACCTCTCTCACAGAGGCTTTGTGAAAATTAGACTTGTTCTCTAAATTCCTTAGCACAATGCCTGTTCCCAGTAAGACGGCATTTGGGTCCATTACGGGGGCCAAGCCCCAGCTTACCCAGAGGAGATTCGGAGAATCTTTGGAACACTGAGCAGTGAATGCCAACACCTTTTGGCCAGCTTATGCAGTTCTTGGATCCGGCGGTTCGAGCTTTTGAGTAGCTTCAAGAGCGACAAGTTTTTTATCACCTGCCAGGGTCAAGAAACCAGATAAATAGAAGCTTCAGCTTTCCTGGACAGCCTCCCTCTCCCCTGTCTGCCTCTAGCTCCGCTCATCCAAGGACCGGCCTGCTGGCTCCCCTGGGCCACTCAGCCTAGCAACCAGGGGCAGCACTGCATAAGTATATGAGCTTCCCCAAGCTGGGACCAAAACAGGGCATCTCACCGTTCTCAGACGGTTCCGCTCAATTACTTTGCTCACAGGCCGCTCTGTCTCGTCCTGTGGTTTCTCATCTTGCATCTGAGGGACAGAGGATAAGAGAGAGACATAAACCCAGAGGAATCAGCCACGCATGGTGCCTCATGTCTGTAATCCCAGTACTTTGGGAGGCCAAGGTGGGTGGCTCATTTGAGGTCAGGAGTTCGAGATGCCTGGCCAACATGGTGAAACCCTGACTTTACTGAAAAAAAATACAAAAATTAGCCAGGTGTGGTAGCACGTGCCTGTAGTCCCAGCTACTCAAGAGGGTGAGACAGGAGAATCACTTGAACCCAGGAGGTGAAGGCTGCAGTCAACTGAGATCTCGCCACTGCACTCCAGCCTGGGCGACAGAGTAAGACACTGGAGGAATCCTCCTGTACTCCTCCATGTGCCTCTCCATTTGGCCGAGCATGGTTTGACCAATCCTAGGCTGGGAGTTTTGTCATCTTGGTCCGGGGACAGAACTGGGAGACCATTTTAACTTTCCTGACCTCCCTTCACCCTTCACCTTTCCCTTTTCTCCCATGCTGGAAAGTCTCGTCCTTGTCATGTTGACTCTTTGTTAAGGTCCCCTCTAGGGACTCACCCCCAGGGTCTAGTCCCAAGTCTGACCTTGGAAACCCTGCTATTCTTGGGCCTCTTCTTTGCTGATGGACTCATGCTGGGGCTGTGAGACGTCAGAGACGAATGGAGCAACACCAGTGCCAGGCACCCACTGCTCCTCTCAGTTCAGCCAGCACTCAGGCTGGGCATCAGATGGTGGTGCTGGCTCTGTACCACCTGCAGCTGTGACATCACTGAAATGTGACAGTAGCAGGGCTGGGTCTCCAAGGCGTGTATGTGGCAGAGGTGAGGGGTAGAGGGTGAGAAAGAAATACAGACAATAGGTGACAGACAGCTGTGTACATTGTCACTACCTCCCTGTGAGGTAAGAGGATGATCCCCTCTTTAAATGAGGAAGCCAAGGTTCAAAGAGGTTCAATAATGTACTCAAGGCCACACTAGATCTAACCCAGGTAGATTATAGTCAGCTGGAAACCTAACAAGGTCTGATAGTCAACCCGTGAAACCAGGGATTCCCAGACCATGCTCATCCCTTCAGTCATGTCGCCTGCTACATGCTAGGTGCTTTTTCTTTTTTCTTTTTCTTTTTCTTTTCTTTTTTTTTTTTTTTTGAGACGGAGTCTTGCTCTGTCGCCAGGCTGGAGTGCAGTGGTGAGATCTCTGCTCACTGCAACCTCCGCCTTCTGGGTTCAAGTGATTCTCCTGCCTCAGCCTCCTGAGTAGCTGGGACTACAGGCACCTGCCACCAAGCCCAGCTAATTTTTGTATTTTTAGTAGAGATGGGATTTCACCATGTTAACCAGGATGGTTTGGATCTCTTGACGTCGTGATCCGTCCACCTCCGCCTCCCACAATGCTGGGATTACAGGCGTGAGCCACCACGCCTGTCCTCGCCAGGTGCTTTTTCTAAGTGCTAGAATAACAGGAAAATTCTTGCCCTCAAGCTTACATTCTAGTGGAGGGGAAACTGTGTATGTGCTTGTAAATGTTTAATAATTGGCTCTCTGAAGCAAAATGTATATATGTTTGTATTATAAATTTTACTGATAAAAACCAATAAATAATAAAGTCCTATAATACTCTTTATTGTAACTTCTATTAGTGAGTTGCTTCTTACAGTCTGCTTTTCTTAGATTTTGCCTAACCCTACTATTTGTAGCCAACCTATGGTTGTAGTGGATAAACAAGTATAATACCAACATTAATGTTGGTATTTTCATTTACGCTAAATAGTAAGAAGAAGGTGAAAAAGTGAAACAACAGAGATATTGAAATTTAACTCATTTATCAATGACTTCATTGACCTATTTGCTGAATTGGACCATAGTTTTTGAATACTGGAAGTATTTTTTCAGATTCTTTTTGTTATTTACAATTGAACAGCTATGGACAGGACACTTGCTTACGTTTTCTCTTTTTTGTTGTTTTTGGGGGGTCTTTTTTCAGATCTGTATAAGATTTATATATATTTCTACTGTACAGATATACAGATATAAAGAATTCTAAGAACATAGGTAATAGTAAAAGGTAGTAAAAAATAGAGTGACAAGTTTAAGCATGTTTCACCTTTGTTTTTAATGTCACGTATTTAATTGGAAGTTACTATAAATTACATTTTTTTTTTTTTTTTTAGTAGAGATGGGGTTTCACCATGTTAGCCAGGATGGTCTTGATCTCCTGACCTCGTGATCCGCCCGTCTCGGCCTCCCAAAGTGCTGGGATTACAGGCTTGAGCCACCGCGCCCGGCCATAAATTACATTTTAATGATGGCCATGCCTAACAACCAGCCTGCAGAATTCCTAGAAATGTAACAGTAGACTTTTGTGAGCCCTTATGAGTCAGCTTCAGTACGCCAATGCTACGTCAGATGGAAATAAGTGCCTGGAGAACAGCAAACAGGGTAAGGGGAATAGGGAGGGCAGAGGTAGAGGGTTTGGTATATTTAAAAGGTGGTCTAGGAAAGATTCATCAACAGGATGAGATTTGAGCAGACACCTGAGAGGGAGAGGGAAGAGGAGAATGAATGGTGGTAGGAGAAGATGAGGCAGAGAGGGAGTTGTGGTGGATTAGGCAGATCACAACAGGCTTTAAAGGGCGCTGGTTGCCCTGAATCCCTGGTGCCCAGCTGGCTGCATCAGAATAGTATGAAGAGCTTGTGAAAAACATTTTTGTGGGCACCACCCCATTCAGTAGGCCAATCGGATAACCAATCAAATGTGGGACCCACTCCACACCCTTCCACTTCTAGTGGGGAGAGATGTACGTGCACAGGGGGTGCTTAGCTCTGAATGGAGGGGTGAGGGGCCAACCCTAGGCTGTGGGACAGATTCTCACATATAAATATCCTTTCTTATTAGAGTGAAGGTTAGGTAGTGGGTTAAACTGCTGCTGTGGCCTAGGGAAGAAAGCAATGTGATGATTTGGCAAGGAAGACACAGAGGGTACACCCTCTCTCTCTCCCGTCTACCCCCATACTCCTTGGCTGCTCTGCCTGCTCGGACATTCCCTTCCCTGCACACAATTTCAGCTCTGATCGACTGGACTTCACTGAACAATGCTGCTGTGAGGCCCTGGTGCCTGGCGGGCTGTATCAGAATCACCTATACTCGCTACTCATCTCCTGAGCTTCGAGGGCTGGGGAATCACTGTGTGCTAGGCACTGAGGGACAGCAACATTATAGGCAGAGCATGCCTCTGAGTTCACAGACCAAGGGGATAGGTACCCCTAGAATCTAGACTCCTCAAGGGCAGGTATTTGTGTCTGTTTTATTCATTGATTAGCCACCAGATCCTAGAACAGTGCCTGGTGGACAGTGGCTGCCCAAAAAGTATTTTTTGAAAAATCAAATAAATAGCATTGTCTATGATACGGCTAATACTGAGGGTTGTGAGAGCACAGAGGTGGAGCCTCCCAACCCAGCCTGAGGACGTCAGGGACTCTTCCTAGAGAAGGTGAGGAGGAATGAAGGATGAGTTGGCCAAGCATAGGGGTATGGGGCAGGTCGGGGGAGGTGGGCAGAGCTTTCTCAAAAGAGGGAATTTAAAGAATGTGAGTGTGGAATGGAATTATGTCGTATGTTGGATGTTGCTGGAATAGAAAGTAGGGGCCAAGAGTGGCGGGGGCGAAAACTGGAGAAGTGGGTAAAGAGACCTACCCAATAACACACAGCTGGTAAGCCTTGGGGACTAAGTCCAGGGCTGTTGAGTGAAAACCTCCACTCTTTTTAAAAAAATATATGGTGTAATAAGATATGGATAACATGAAATTTACCTTCTAACCATTTTTGTTTTTGTTTTCGAGACATAGTTTCACTCTGTCGCCCAGGCTGGAGTGCAGTGGTGCAATCTTGGCTCACCACAACCTTCACCTCCTGAGTTCAAGTGATTCTTGTGCCTCAGCCTCCGCAGTAGCTGGGACTACAGGCCCACATCACCATACCCAGCTAATTTTTGTATTATTAGTAGAGACTGGGTTTCACCATGTTGGCCAGGCTGGTTTCGAACTCCTGACCTCAAGTGATCTACCTACCTCGGCCTCCCAAAGTGCTGGGATTATAGGCATGAGCCATCGCACTCAGCCCTAACCATTTAAAAAAGTAGTTAAGTGACATTAAGTACCTTCTCTTTGTACAACCATCATGGATATCCATCTTTAAACTTTTTTATCCTATGGAATTGGATCTCTGTATCCATTAAATAATAACTGCCCATTTTACCTCCCCCAGCCCGTGGCAACCACCGTTCTACTTCCTGTCCCTATAAATTTGACTACTCTAGGAACCTCATATAAGTAGAATAATACAATATTTGTCTTTTTTTGTGACTACCTTATTTCACTTAACATGTCTTCCATGTTGTAGCATGTGTCAGAATTTCCTTCTCTTGGCCAGGCACAGTGGCTCAAGCCTGTAATCCTAGCACTTTGGGGAGGCCAAGACAGGTGGATCACCTGAGGTCAGGAGTTCGAGACCAGCCTGGCCAACATGGTGAAGCCCCGTCTCTACTAAAAGTACCAAAAATAGCTAGGTGTAGTGGTGGACACCTATAATCCCAGCTACTTGGGAGGCTGAGGCAGGAGAATCACTTGAACTTGGCAGGTGGAGGTTGCAGTGAGCCGAGATTGCGTCACTGCACTCCAGCCTGGGCAAAAAACGAAACTCCGTCTCAAAAAAAACAAAAACAAAAAAATTCCTTCTCTTTTTTCTTTCTTTTTTTTTTTTTTTTTTGAGATGGAGTCTCGCTCTGTCGCCCAGACTGGAGTGCAGTGGTACGATCTCGGCTCACTGCAACCTCCGCCTCCCGGGTTCATGCCATTCTCCTGCCTCAGCCTCCCGAGTAGCTGGGACTACAGGCACCCCCCACCATGCCTGGCTACTTTTTTGTATTTTTAGTAGAGATGGGGTTTCACCGTGTTAGCCAGTATGGTCTCAATCTCCTGACCTTGTGATCTGCCCGCCCCAGCCTCCTAAAGTGCTGGGATTACAGATGTGAGCCACTGTGCCCAACCAATTCCTTCTCTTTTTAAGGCTGAATAATATTCCATTGTAAGTATAGGCCACATTTTCTTTCTCTGTTCATTCATTGGTGGACATTTGAGTTTCTTCTGCCTGTTAGCTATTGTGAATAATGCTACTGTGAACAAGGATATACAAACATCTCTTCAAGGCCTTGCTTTCAGCTTTTGTGTAATACCTAGAAGTGGAACTATGGAAGTGCTGAATCATACGGTAATTCTCTTTTTAATGTTTTGAGGAACCACCATATTGGTTTTCGCAGTGGCTATACCATTTTACATCTCCACCAACCATGTACAAGGATTCCAGTTTCTCTATATCCTTGCCAACACTTGGTATTTTCTGTTTCTTTGATAGTAGCCATCTTAATGGGTGGGAGGGGGAGGTTCCACTCTTGTTTCCTCTCATACTTTGTTCTTTAATTTCTTTAGTTAGGTTTACTGGGGTATATTTTATATATAGTAAAATTTACCTTTTTTAGTATACAGTTCTTTAAGTTTTGATAAATGCGTTCTAGCGTAGAATACCACAGTCAATATATGGAATGGCTTCATAACCCCCCTAAGTTCCCTCAAGCCACCTCTTTGTAGTTAACTCCTCTTCCGACTCCCAGCTTTGGCAACAAACTGATGTGTGTTTTCAGTCTCCATAGCTTTGCCTTTTCCAAAACACCATATAGGTGGAATCATATGGTATGCAGCCCTTTGAATCTGGATTTCTTTCACTTAAGATTTGCACATGTTGGGTGTGTCAATAATTTGGAGTTTTTTTCATTGTTAAGTAGTATTTCATTCTATAAATATGCTACAGTTTGTATATGTAATCATTAAAGGACATCTGGGCTAGTTTCTGGTTTTCAGTGATTATGAATAAAGTTACTAAATACATTTGTGTACAGGTTTTTGTGGGATTACAAGTTTTTATTTCACTTGGGTACATACTTAGGAGTGCAATTACTGGATCATATGGTAATTATATGTTTAACTTTAGAAGATATTGCCAGAATTTTCCAAAGTGGCTTTACCATTTTATATTTCCACCAGCAATATATTCGAGGTCTAGTTGACTCACATTCTTGGCAGTATTTTGTACTGCTGGATTTTTATTTGTTTGTTTTGTTTTTAGCCACTCTAGTAGGTATGTCATCATATCTTATAGTAGTGTTAGTTTGCATTTCCCCAATGACTAATAATGTTGAACATATTTTCATGTATTTATTTGCCATCTGTCTTTTTTGATGAAGTTTTTGTTCAAGTCTTTTGCCCATTTTTAAGTTACTTATTTTAAATATAACTGTGTTAAGAGTTCTTCACTAATTCTGGATCTCTTTATCAGATATATGACTTGCCAGTATTTTCCACTAGCCTGTGGTTTATCTTTTCATTTTCTTAACTATCTATTTAAGAACAGATTCTTAATTTTGATGAAGTCCAATCTATCACTTTTTTAAATGGGCTGTGCTTTTGGTGTCATATCTAAGAAATATTTGCCTAACCTGAAGTCACAGAGGCTTACGCCTATATTTTCTTCTATGCATTTTATAATTTTAGTTTTTAAAATTTAGATATTTGACCTATATTTTGTTTAACTTTTGCGTATAGTCTAAGGTATGGATTAAGGTTCTTCTTTTGCTTATGGACATCCAGTTATTTCAACAGGATTTTGTTTTGTTTTGTTTTTGCTCTGAGACAGTCTCTCTCTGTTGCCCAGGCTAGAGTGCAGTGTTACACTCTTAGCTCACTGCAACCTCTGCCTCCCGGGTTCAAGTGATTCTCCTGCCTCGGCCTCCCAAGTAGCTGGTATTACAGATGCGTGCCGACACAGCTGGCTAGTTTTTATATTTTAGTAGAGATAGAGTTTCACCATGTTACCAAGCTGGTCTCGAACTCCTGACCTCAAGTGATCCACCTGCCTCCGTCTTCCATGGTGTGAGCCACCATGCCCAGCCCCAACATGATTTTTTGAAAAGACTACCTCTCTCCTTTGAATTTTAAAGCCAACGTACTGATTTCTACATAAAATCCTACTAGGATTTTGATTCCCCTTTGGATTCATCGTTCTGAGTCATTCCTTCCTTTTTCTGTGCATTTGCCATTGAGTTGTTTTCTCAATTTGCTTCCTGCCAGTAGAATTTGGGGATGCAAAGGCCTCTTTTCACTTTTTAAGATTTTTTAAAAATTGGAAATGAGTATCGATTGTTGCAAAAATAGAAAGGTCCTGTGTACCTTTCACCCAGTTTCCTCCAGAGGTAACACCAGACAAAACTAGTACAATATCAAAAGCAGAAAATGGGCAGTAGTACAATATACAAACCACGTTGAGATTGAACCAGTTTTACATGCACTAATTTGTGTGTTTCATCACCAAAAAGATCTCTCTTGTGCCATCTATACCTCTCCCCTCCATCCAGTACATAATCCCTGGAAACCACTAATTTGTTTTTTGGATTTTGTTTGTTTCTTTGTTTTTTGAGACAGAGTCTCTCTCTGTTGCCCAGGCTGGAGTGCAGTAGCATGATCTCGGCTCACTGCACCCTCCACCTCCTGGGTTCAAGTGATTGTCCTGCCTCAGCCCCCCGAATAGCGGGGACCACAGGCATGTGCCACCATGCCTGGCTAATCTCTTGTATTTATAGTAGTGACAGGGTTTCACCATGTTAGCCAGGATGGTCTCGATCTCCCAACCTCAGGTAATCCACCCGCTTTGGCCTTCCAAAGTGCTGGGATTACAGGCGTGAGCCACCGCGCCCAGCCTGAAGCCACTAATTTGTTATCCACTCTATAATTGTTGTCATTTCAATAATAGTATATGAATAAAAGCAAGTGAAGGTATTAAACATGTTATATGAGTGGAATCATACAGTATGTGACCTTTTGAAGTTGGCTTTTTTCACTCAGCATAATGCTCTTGAGATCCAAGTTATCGCATGTATCAATAGTACTTTAAAAATCACAGAAAGTTAAAAAAAAAATACATAGAGGTTTTGTGTACCCTTTGATCATTTTCCTCCAATGGGTGGGAAAATCTTACATACCTTTGGTATAATATCAGAACCACGTATAAATTCATGTAGCCACCATCACAATCAAGTATAGAACTGTTCTGTTATCCCAAGGCTTCCTCATGCTATTCATAGACACAGTCACCCCTCCTTCCTCTCAACCCAATCACTAAAAATTCCACTTCATCGCTATAATGTTGTCATTTTGAAAATGTTATATATATGGAATTATAGTATGTAACCTTTCAAGATTGGCTTTTGTACTGGCTTTTCCATATAATGCCCTTTATATCCACTCAAGTTGTATCAGTAGTTTGTCCCTTTTTTGCTGAGTGCAATTACATATAACACAGTTTGGTCCTTCACCCATTGAAGAATGTTTGTTTCCAATTTAGGGCTATTATGCAGGTTTTTGTCTCCACACATAATTTTCATTTCTCTGGAATAAACTTCAAGGCGTATGACTGCTGCCAGACAATTTTCCAGAACATCAGCAATGTTCATACATTGATACAGCTTCTCTGCATTTTGACTTACTTTTAGAATGGTCACTATTTTATTTTAGCTGTTTTAATAGGTGTGTAATGATATCTTACCATAGTTTTAATTTGCATTACCCTGATGGCTATTGATGTTTAATACATTTTAGGCTGGGCGCGGTGGTTCATGCCTATAATCCCAGCACTTTGGGAGGCTGAGGCGGGTGGATCACTTGAGGTCAGGAGTTCGAGACCAGCCTGGTCAACATGGTGAAACCCTGTCTCTACTAAAAATACAAAAATTAGCTGGGTATGTGGCAGGTGCCTGTAATCCCAGCTACTTGGGAAGCTGAAGGAGAAGAATCGCTTAAACCCAGGAGGTGGAGGTTGCAGGGAGCCAAGATTGCGCCACTGCACTCCAGCCTGGATGACAGAGCAAGACTCAAAACAAAAAAAACAAACAAAAACAAACAATTTTAATGTGCTTATCTACCATCTCTATATCCTCTTTGGTGAAATATCTGTTCACCTCTTTTGCCCATTTTCTAATTAGACTGTTTGGATGTTTGTTCTGGAAAAAGAGTCTTGCTCTGTTGCCCAGGTTAGAGTGCAGTGGCATGATCATAGCTCACTGAAGCCTTGAAATCCTGGACCCAAGTGATCCTACCAAGTAGCTAGGACTACCAGCGCTCACCACCATGCCCAGCTAATTTTTTTTTCTTTTGAGACAGGGTCTTGCTGTGTTGCCCAGAATGGTTTTGAATTCTCTTGGCCCAAGCCATCTTCCCACCTCGGCCTCCAAAGCACTGAAATTACAGGTGTGAGCCACTGTGCCCAGCCTGTTTGTTTGTATTTTTACTTTTGAGTTTTGAAAGTTCTTTATATATTCTAGATATGAGTCCTGTGTAAGATTTGTGATTAGCAAATATTTTCTTTCTAAATTTGTATGTCTTTTATTTCCTTTTCTTCTCTTATTGTACTAAGACTTCCAGCACTACATTGAATAAAAGTGGTGGGAGCAAACGTTCTTGCCTTATTTTTTATCTTGAGGGGAAAGCATCCAATCTTTCCCCATAAAGTATGATGTTAGACATACTTTTTTGTATGTGCCTTTATCAAGTTTAGAGTTATCTTCCATTCCTAGTTTGTTGAGAGGTTTTATCCTGAATGGATATTGAATTTTCTCTAATGATTTTTCTTTATCAATTGATATGATCATGTGGTTTTTGTCCCCTTGGTTCATTAGTATGGTAGATTATGTTAATTTAATTTGAATATTGGACCAGACTAGCACCCCTGAATAACCCCACTTAATTTTGGTGTATAATTTGTTTTATATATCAGTGGATTCAATTGAATATGGGTCAATGTTTTATGGTATCTGCACTGCCTTTGAAGTGGTATAGTGTTATTTGAAAGTGGACTTAATTTAGTTATAAATGTGTATTACAGACTTTACGGGAACCACTTAAAAAGTTTTTAAAAGTATAATTATAGGCTAAGAGAGAAGAGAAAATGGAGTCATATAAAAAGCTCAATTGAAACCAGAAAGGTGGGGGGAAAAGGGAAGAAAGAAAAAGAGACAAAGAACAAGCACAACAAATTTTAAAAAATGATAAACATGATACATATAAAACCAATTGTATCAATAATCACTTTAAATGTGAATGGCCTACATATACCAATTAAAAGACTGAGCTTGTCAAAGTGTGTAAAAAATACAAGACCCAAATATATGTTGCCTTTAAAAAACCACACTTTAAATATAAAGAGACAGATAATCTAGAAATAAAGGGATGGAGAACAGTATATCATGCTAACACTAATCATAAGAAAGCTGGAGTAGCTGTGTTAATTTCAGGCAAAGCAGACTTCAGAACAAGGTACTCTATCAGGGATAAAGAGAGGCATTAAATAATAATAAAGGGTCCATTCTCCAAGGAAACATACAACCTATAATGTGTATGTCACTAACAATGGAGTACCAAAATATATGATGCAAAAACTGGTAGAACTCCAAGGAGAAATAGACAAATCCCATTATAGTTGAAGACTTCAACAACCCTCTTTCAATAATTGATAAATCAAGTAGGCAGAAAAATCAGTAAGTATATATTTGATCTGAATACCACCATCAATCAGCTTGATCTACTGGCATTTATAGAGCACTCCGTCCAACAATAATAGAATATACATTCATATCTAGCTTACATGAAACATTCAAGAGATAGTACATTCTGGGCCACAAAATACAGTTGAACAAATGTAAAATAATAGAATCATACAAAATATGTTCTCAAACCACAGTGGAATTAAACTAGAAACCAATAACAGAGAGCTGGAAAATCCCCAAGGGATTTATAGAATAAACAACACACTAGTAGGTAACACGTGGATCAAAGTAAGTCTCAAGAGAACTTTAAAATATTTTTAACTAAATTAAAATGAAAAATATAGTTTACCAAATTTGTGGGATGCAGCAAAAGCCATACTTAGAGGAAAATTTATAGCATTAAATGCATATATTAGAGAAGAAAGACCTAAAATCAATCTAAGCTTCAGAAAGAAGAAACTAGAGAAAGAACAATTTAAGCTTAAAGTAAGTAGAAGGAAAGAATAAAAATCAAAGCAGAAATCAATGAAATTGAAAACCGGAAGATGATAGAGAAAATCAGTGAAACCAAAAGCTGGCTCTTTGAATTATGAATAAAATTAACAGATCTCTAGCCAGGTTAACCATTTTTTAAAAAAATATAAAGAAGATACAAATTACCAGTATTAGAAATTTGTTTGTTTGTTTTTGAGATGGAGCCTCACTCTGTTGCCCAGGCTGGAGTGCAGTGGCGTGATCTTGGATCACTGCAACCTCCGCCTTCTGGGTTCAAGTGATTCTCCTGCCTTAGCCTCTGGAGTAGCTGGGATTACAGGCGCATGCTACCACACCTGGGTAATTTTGTACTTTTAGTAGAGACAGGGTTTCACCATTTTGGCCATGCTGGTCTCGAACACCTGACCTCAGGTGATCTACCGGCCTTGGCCTCCTAAAGTTAGATTACAGGTGTGAGCCACTGAGTCCAGCCCACATGTATTATTTAGAAATGTGGTGGGATTTTTGGATTAATAGAAGTGTATTTAAGCAGGAATACATATAGTCATCATTACTAGACTTAATATGAGATGTTAAATGTTTGACCCATTTTTTCTTCCTGGATAAGCTTTTCTTTCCTATCCCTAACAGTTTTGAAAACACCACCAGAAAAAGACGGATCCGATTCCACATAGAGCTACTGGACGAGTATTTGATAATGGGTCTGAAATTGGGATAGACATTTGCTGATCTTACACAAGTCCAACAAATTAAGCCAAGATCTTTGATGAGCCCTTGATGAATCATCATTGGTTAGGGTCACTGTGCTGAATAAGTACCCCTGTTTAAACCCAGATTTATGGCCAACTGCTCAGGTTGCAGTTTGTGGAGATATGTCATATTCAGCTGGATTGAGGGTCGTGGGCAGAGGGGCCAGGTGTGATGGAGTATACTTTGGGGGAGTCATCTTGGTGACCCAGTGCACAACTGCACCTCTTGACTCACGTATTATTCAGAAATGCAGTGTTTAATTTCCATATGTTTGGAGACTTACCTATTATCTTTTTGTTATTGATTTCTAGTTTAATTTCATTGTGATCTGAGAACATAAGCTGTGCGATTTTGATTTTTTAAAATTCCTTGAGGCCGGGTACAGGGGTTCATGCCTGTAATCCCATGTCTCTTGGATGCCATGGCAAGAGGATCGCTTGAGGATAGGAGTTGAAGGCTGCAGTGAGCCATGATCATCACCACTGTACTCCAGCCTGGGCAACAGAGCAAGACCCTGTCTCTTTAAAAACATTTTTTTTAGTTGACTTTTATTTTGTGACTTAAGATACGGTCTTGGTGAGTGTTCCATAGGCATTTCAAAAGAATGTGAATCTTGTTATTGTTGTGTGAAGTATTCTCTAAATGTTAATTAGATTCTTTTGGTTGATGGTTTTTTTAAAGTTCTTATACATCCTTGTTGCTTTCCTGTCTAGTGTTTGTTTTCTTTTTTTGACAGAGTCTCGCTCTGTTGCCCAGGCTGGAGTGCAGTGGCACAATCTCGGCTCACTGCAGCCTCCCCATCCTGGGTTCAAGCAATTCTTCTGCCTCAGCCTCCTGAGTAGCTGGAATTACAGGCACCCACCACCACACCCGGCTAATTTTTATATTTAGTAGAAATGGGATTTCACCATATTGGCCAGGCTGGTCTTGAACTCCTGACCTCAGGTGATCCACCTGCCTTGGCCTCCCGAAATGTTGGGATTACAGGCGTGAGCCACCACGCCCAGTCTCCTGTGTAGTATTTCTATCAAGTGTTGAGAGAGATGTGTTGAAGTCTCCAACTTTAATAGTGGATGTCTACTTTTTTTTTTTCAGTTCTATCAATTTTTGTTTCATAGATTTTGAAGATCTGTTGCTTGGTACATACACATGTATGATTGCTACGTCTTCTTTGTGATTTGGCCCTGTTATTATTATTATGCAATGTCTTTTTTTGGCCCTGGTGATTTTCTTGGCTCAGCAGTCTATTTTATCTGATATTGAAATTGCCAACTCTGCTTTCTTTTAATTAATCTTTCTATGGTGTGTCTTTTTTTCATCCTTTTATGTTCAATCTACCTATGTCATATTTGAAGTGAGTTTCTTATAGAGAGCTTACTTTGGGTCATTTTTTTCACTCCATTTTGCCAGTCTCAGAGTTATAAATTATATGTATAGACCATTTGCAGTTAATGTAATTATTTGTTAGGATTTAAGCCTGCCATTTGATTGTTTTCTTTTTGTTCCCTCTGCTTTTCATTCTTCTGTTTCTCTACTCTTCCTATGGGTTAAACAGTTTTTAGAATTTCATTTTTATTTACCTATGGTGAGGTTTTTTTTTTTTTAAGTGTATCTCTTTGTGTAGGTTTTTTAGTGGCTGCCTTCCATATTACATCATACATAACATAATCTATGACCATCTACTGGTGTCGACACTTTTGCCACTTTGATTGAGGGATAGAAGCCTGACCTCTATTTAGTCCCTTTACCCTTCTCCTTTCATAATGTAATTGTCTTAAATCTCTTCATTACATAAATTGAATCCTCATCAGACAATGTTATAATTTCTGTTTTAGCCCTCATACATAACTTAGAAAATGCAAGTGAAGAAGGATAGCTCATATTTATCCATATTTTTATTATTTCCATTGTTCTTTCTTCACTCCTGAAATTTCAGGTTTTCTTCTTTCATCATTTCCTTAATGTTTGGAGAACTTCCTTTAGCCATTCTTTTACGGTACAGCAGGTCCTGAAATAATGTTATTTTGTTTAATGTCATTTCTTATTTTTTATTTTTTTTGAGACGGAGTCTCACTCTGTCGCCCAGGCTGGAGTGCAGTTGGCCGGATCTCAGCTCACTGCAAGCTCCGCCTGCCGGGTTCACGCCATTCTCCTGCCTCAGCCTCCCGAATAGTTGGGACTACAGGCGCCGCCATCTCGCCCGGCTAGTTTTTTGTATTTTTTAGTAGAGACGGGGTTTCACCGTGTTAGCCAGGATGGTCTCGATCTCCTGACCTCGTGATCCGCCCGTCTCGGCCTCCCAAAGTGCTGGGATTACAGGCTTGAGCCACCGCGCCCGGCCTGTTTAATGTCATTTCTTTATAATGTTGACAAGAAAAACAGACAATCAAACAAAAAAAACAACAACCAACTGATTCCCAGCCATGGCCACTGTCTGTGTAGAGTTTGTACATTCTCCCCATGTCTGTGTGGGTTTTCTCTGGGTACTCCAATTTCCTCCCACATCCCAGAGATGTGCACATTAGGTTAATTGGTATATCTCAATTATCTAAATTATCTAAGTATGAATGGGGTGTGTGTGTGTGTGTGTGTGTGTGTGTGTGTGTGCGCGCGCATGC
Organism: Trachypithecus francoisi; assembly: GCF_009764315.1. Taxonomy (NCBI): domain Eukaryota; kingdom Metazoa; phylum Chordata; class Mammalia; order Primates; family Cercopithecidae; genus Trachypithecus; species Trachypithecus francoisi. The sequence continues at coordinate 41,049,296 of NW_022681467.1, forward strand.
GCTCTGTGATGGAATGGCTTCCTGTCCAGAGTGCCTTGCACCCTGAGCTGCCAGAATAAGCTTCAGCCACCCAGGACCCTGGAATGGAATAAGCAGGTTGTAAATGAAGAATAAGTGAATACAAATTATTGTAAAATAAAAATTTGTGAAGTATATAATAATAATACAAATGCATAACAGTAAATAATTTGATATAAGAGCACTCAGCCAGCCTGCCACATTTATTATTGTTTTTGAACTACATGGTGGTAGAAGATACTCATTACAATTTTTGCTCTGCAAAGATTTATTCCTTGGTTAAACCCACCACCATGATGACTGCTGTCACTCACTGATTATACTAATCCAGCATGACCTCACTTTAATTACATCACCAACAGATGAGTAAATAATTACCTTTCTTGTTTTATTAATCTTTCTTAAGTGTATGTATAGCTCACATGTATTTTAACATTTAATACTAGATGTGTCTGGGCATTTATTTAGAAACATGGTATTGTTTTTGTGACCAGAAATATACTGTACGGACTTACTTTGTTAATATAAATTAGTGTATGATAAACTTGATTTCATTATACATCATTTTGCTTAAAGTTGCAGTTTCCAATAAACTACTGACGATATTAAGGACTTACTATAGTTCTTCAGTTAACAAATTATGTTAGTTTTTCCTTCACTTGAAAATGTCTTGATTTTTATACCTGAAGGATTTTTTCACTTGGCTTAGCATTCTGGGTTGACAGTTTTTTCTTTTAGTACTTAAACATGTTGTGCCACTTCTTTCTGGCTTTCATGGTTTCTGATGAGAAATCTGCTGCAGTTTAAATTGTTGCTCTTTTATTGGTAAGATTCATTTCTCTGCAACTGCTTTCAAGACTTTAGTTTTCAGAAATTTGTTTATGGTGTGTCTTGTAATGGATTTCTTTGATTTATCATGCTTAGGGTTTAGTCAGTTTCTTGAATCTGTGTGTGCATGTCTTTCATCAAATTTGGGAAATTTTCATCCTTATTTCTTTGAACACTTTTTTAACTCCACCTTCTTTTTTTCTCTTCACCTAGGACTCCTATGACACAAATGTTAAATCTTTTGTTATAATCTTCCAGGTTCCTGAAGCTTTGTTCTCCCTCTCTCCCTCCCTCCTCCCTCCCTCCCTCCCTCCCTTCCTCCCTCCCTCCCTCCCTTCCTTCCTTCCTTCCTTCCTTCCTTTTTAATCTAATTTCTCTCTTTTTCAGATTGGGTAATGTCTACTATTTTATCTTCAAATTCACTGATTCTTTCCTATGTTGTCTTGTATTAGTCTTCTCAGGCTGCACGTAACAAAACCACAGACTGGATGTCTTAAATAATAGACATTTATTTATCCTAGTTCTGGAGGCTGGTAGGCCAAGATCAAAGTGACAGCAAGATAGATTCATTCTGAATCCTCTTCTCTTGGCTTGTAAGCATCTACCATTTCATTGTGTGTTCACATGACATCTTTGTGTGCACACACAGAGTGCTCTGGTGTCTCTCTTATAAAGATACTCATCCTAGTGGATCAGAGTCCTACCCTTATGACCTCACTTAACCTTATTGCTTTCATAGAGTCCCCATCTCCAAATACAGCCACACTGGATTAAGACTTCAACATATGAATGAGGTGAGGGAGGACACCAATATTCTGTCCATTACATATTTCTATTCTTCTGTTGAACCCATCTGGTGAGTTTTAAACAATTTTTGGCTACTGTACTAGTTTCCTAGGGCTTCTGTGTTAAAGGACCACAAACTTTGTGCCTTAAAACAACAGAAATTTTTTCTCTAACAATATGGGGAGCCAAAAGTCCAAAATGAAGATATTGGCAGGGTTGGCTCCTTCTGGAAGCTCAGAGGGAGAATCTGTTCCATGCTTCTCTCCTTGCTTCTGATGGTTGGCAGCAGTCTTCACTTGGCTTGTAGACACATCATTCTAATGTCTACCCCAGCCCCACGTGTTCTCCTCTGTGTGTCTCTCTGTGTCTTCATATAGCGTTTTTATAAGGAGAGCAGTCATTGATTTAGCGATTATACTAATCCAGTATGACTTTGCTTTAATTACATCTGGAAAGACCCTATTTCCAAATAAAATCACATTCTGAGGTTATTTCTAGGAATCTTTTTTCCTGAGATTTTCTTTTTTGTCTTCAATTATTTAAGAATATGTGTAAGTGCTGGCTTGTTGAAGCATTTTTGTAGTCCCTCTTTTAAAATCCTTGTCAGCTAATTCCAACAAACTGTGTTAGGATCTGTTGATTATGTTTTCTTGTTCAAGTTGAGATTTTCCTGGTTCTTGGCATGGTGAGTTATTTTCACTTATAACCTGGTCATTTTGGATATTATGTTACGAGACTCTGGATCTTATTTACATCTTCTGTTTAACAGGCCTCTGCTGAAACTGGTAGTCCAGCTTTGTTACATGGCCTCCATTGACACCTCCCTGTAAGGCTCCATTATTGCTAGGAAGAGGTGGAAATCTAGGCTCCACAGTTGTCCTCCTTTACGTTGTGGGGAAAGGAATGAGCCTTGTTACTACTGGATGGGGATGGCATCGCAGCTTCTCCACGTGGCCTCCAAGAATATCATGGAGATGATGGGGCGAGGCACTCAGTTACTGCTGGGCAGTGATGAAAACCCAGGCTTCCCACTCAGCCTCTTCTGACATCACCTAGAGGTGAGTGGGAGGAATGTTTTGTTATCACCAAAGATTAAAGTCTAGCTTTTCTCTCTACCTGTGCTAATGGAGTTTGGGAGAGAGTTCCCTGTCTCCCACCCCCGAGATTGTGCTGGAGGCATTCAATATCAAAAGGCTTTTGCAGTCCAGGCATGGTGGCTCATGCCTGTAATCCAAGCACTTTGGGAGACCAAGGCGGGTAGATCACTTGAGGTCAGGAGTTCAAGACCAGCTTGGCCAAAAAGGTGAAACCCCATCTCTACTAAAAATACAAAAAATTAACCGGACGTGGTGGCACATGACTGTAGTCCCAGCTACTCGGGAGGCTGAGGCAGGAGGATCACGTGAGCCTAAGAGGCGGAGGTTGCCATGAGCTGAGATTATGCCGCTGCACTCCAACCTGCGTGACAGAGTGAGACTCCATCTCAAAAAAAAAAAAAAAAAAAAAAGGAGGGTTTATCTTGCTAGGGCGCCCCTTCCCCAGTCCTTTGACAAGAGAGAAAGCAATCTTTTCATGGGGACATTTCTGTCTGTACCTGTGGCATTTCCAGGTTGTAGGCTTTGGAAAAGAAAAAACCCAGGGACTCACTGCTGTATCATTCCTCCAGTATGGCGATTTCAGGCTGTTCTGCCTTCTTATGCTTGTTTTATATATAATTCCCAGCATTTTAAATGTATATAGTAGCAGGGATAGAAAGGAATACATCTCCTCTATCTTGTCCAAAACTAGAAATCCTCTTTTTTAAAATTTTTATTATTATTTTTTGAGACAGAGTCTTGTTCTGTCACCCAGGCTGGAGTGCAGTGGCGCAATCTCCCCTCAGTGCAGCCTCCAGCCCCCACATTTAAGAGATTCTCGTGGCTCAGCCTCCCAAGTAGCTGGGATTACAGGTGTGCACCACCACACCCAGTTAATTTTTGTATTTTTAGTAGAGGCGAGGTTTCACCATGTTGGCCAGGCTGGTCTTGAACTCCTGACCTCCGGTGATCTGCCCATGTTGACCTCCCAAAGTGCTGGGATTATAGACATGAGCCACTGCGCCTGGCCAAAATCCTCTTTTTATTTGTACTCTTTTTATCCCTGCAAATTCAAGATGGTGATGTTTCTGGATATATAATCCTTTTTAAAATTTGTGGGTCACTTTGATCTTATTCAATATTACTCTGTTAGACAAAAGACATGCCTACAGATTTCTTTGCAATAAGTCCTTCTCTAGGCTTCTGCTGAGATGGCTAAGAGACAACAATCAGCCATAAGATTTCCAGAATCGCTATTGTTTTGATTTGGAGGATCTGTGAGGCATATCCATAATTTGTTTAGACTCTTTAAATATGACTGAATAAGAGGCCGGCGCGGTGGCTCACGCCTGTAATCCCAGCACTTTGGGAGGCTGAGGCGGGTGGATTGCCTGAGGTCAGGAGTTCAAGATCAGCCTGGCCAACATGGTGAAACCCCGTCTCTACTAAAAATACAAAAATTAGTCGGGCATGGTGGCAGGCACCTGTAATTCCAGCTTCTTGGGAAGCTGAAGCAGGAGAATCACTTGAACCTGGGAGGCAGAGGTTGCAGTTAGCCAAGATTGTGCCACTGCACTCCAGCCTGGGGGACAAGAGTGGGACTTCGTCTCTAAATAAATAAATAAATAAATAAGATTGAATAGTATTCTGAGGCACTGCCTTAAGTCTTTCTGAGATGTTAACAAAATATTTTACATTAATATTCTTTTTGTTTGTTTGTTTTTGCGACAGGGTCTCACTCTGTCGCCCAGGCTGGAGTGCAGTGGTATGATCTTGGCTTACTGCAACCTCCACCTCCTGGTTTCAAGTGATTCTCCTGCCTCCACAGTAGCTGGGATTATAGGCATGTGCCACCACGCCCAGCTGATTTTTTGTATTTTTAGTAGAGATGGGCTTTTACCGTGTTGGCCAGGCTGTACATTAATATTTGCAGTTTCATATTTGGACCAGGCTTTCCTGGCAGTGCCCTGTACTTGAGTTTTGCTAGGAAGCCATTTTTAAATTTTACTATCATCTGCTGTTTGGAGAGGATAAGCATTTTCTAAATCATGAAGTCTTAGCTCTTTCATGTTTAACATTCTTTCCTTTTAAAAAGTTCAAGATTTTTCAACTTGAGCCCTATTGATATTTCAGCTAGGATAATTATTTGATGTGTGTGTATTTGATGGGGGGATTGAGGCGGTTTGAGGGGGGCTGCCTTATACATTGTAGGATGTTTAACAGCATCCTTGGCCTCTGCCAACTAGATGGCAGTAACAACCTCTCCAGCTTTGACATCTAAAAATGCCTCCAGACATTGCCAAATATCCCCTGGGAGGCAGTATCACTCTCACTGGAGAGCTCTTGCTTTAGTTTATCCCTTTGCTCCTCCCTTTCACTATAGGCAGCAAGAAGAAAGCAGGTGGTGCCTTTAACATTTTGCTTGGAAATTGCTTTACTTAGATCATCCACTTCATTAGGCACATTTTCTGTTTTCCATTTTATTGCAGGCAACGGGGTTGCTAATTTTTGTGTCACAGTATAGTTTCCAATAGTATTTACTTCACTTGGCTGGGCTCAGTGGCTTATGCCTGTAATCCCAGCGCTTTGGGAGGCCAAGGCGGGTGGATCACCTGAGGTCAGGAGTTCAAGACCAGCTTGAACAACATGGTGAAATCCCGCCTCTACTAAAAAAAGCCAGGTGTGGTGGCATGCACCTGTAATCCCAGCTACTTGGGAGGCTGAGGCAGGAGAATCACATGAACCTGGGAGGCAGAGGTTGCAGTGAGCTGAGATCAACAAGAGCAACACTCTGTCAAAAAAAACAAAACAAAACAAAACAAAAATCAAACAAAAAGAAAACCAGAAAAACAGTATTTACTTCACTTTCCTGCATACCCTCACTGCACCTTATCTAAGGGCTGAGGCTTCTTTAACAGCTTCTTCAGGCACTTTAGGTTTTTACTACACTCTTCTCAAAGTCCAATTGTAATGCCACTCCTGCATATTAGAGTACTGTTACAACAGCACTTTACCCAGTACCAAAATCTTTCTTTTCCCCTTTAAACATTTTTTTCTTTATATGTTCCAATGAACAGAATTTTAATATGTTACCTATTGCTGCATAATAAACTATCCCAGAATTTAGCAGCTTAAAACAAGAAGTATTTACTATATCAAAGTGCTTAAATATCAGGAATCCAAGAGTGGTTTAACTGAGTGGTTCTGCCTAAGTTTCCCATGAGATTTCAGTCAAACTGCTGGCCAGGGCTATAATTATCCCAAGAGTTTACTAGGGCAATTTTATCAATTTCCATACTCAATCATGTGGTTGCTGGCAGGCCTCAGCCTTCACGGGCTCTTGGCCGGAAGCTTCCTTTCCTTGCCATGTGGGCCTCTCTATAGGGCTGTTGACAAAATGGCCGCTTGCTTCTTCCAGAGTGAGTGACCCAAAAAATAGCGTACACACTCAAGACAGAAACTGCAGTCTTTTTTTTTTTTTTTTAATTTGAATTTTAGAAGTGACATAGCATCATTTCTGGCATATCCTGTGGGTCACATAGAGAAACTAATGGTGGCAGGAGGCAGACAGGTTCCTAGGTGGGAAGAGTTGGGTCCCTGGTGAAATCCCACCTTCAAGCCAGGGATGGCTTGAAACCTGACGGGCAGCCCGCCAGTTCTGGGTGGAGTCCACTACCTGCAATGAGAACTTCCTTGCTGCCTTTCAGCCAATCAGACGGTGCTTTTTCCTGATCCAGCCAGACTCACGGACTCATTGGGACTACCTGCCTGCAGGTAGGAGCTACCCACTTCGGGTCTCCTCTCCTCTGAGAGCTGTTTGGTCACCCAATAAAGGTGTTCTCTGCCTTACTCACCTTCCAGTTGTCTGTGTAACCTCATTCTTCATGGATGCTAGACAAGAACTCAGGACCCGCCAAATGCGGGAGTGAAAGGAGCTGTAACACTTTCCTGGCCGGCTCACCGAGCTGCAGGTGGGAGCTAAAGGGGCGGTAACACGTTCTTGGGTAGCTCGCTGAGGTGCAGGCAGTTGACACGTTCCTGAACTGCTGGAGTGGAGAGTGGAGACCCTTCTGGAGGCCCAGACCTCGGGATTCTCCGAGCCAGAGCAGTAACACACTAGTTCTCCTGCCCTCTGCCAGCGCCGGGCTGCCACCCAGTGCAACAGGAAGCAGTGGCGCGGCCAGGCCAGCCCAGGAGCCGCAGGCCAGAGCAGGGCGGTGGGAGTGAAAGAGCAGTAACACAAATGGGCTGAAACACCACCCCCTGAAATACAGCGCCCCCAACTCGCAGTGCTGCTGCGGTTGATGAGAAATAGAGAAGAGCTACGGCCCTTCTGGGGGCCCAGATCTCGGGGCTCCCCAAGGCAGGACTTACATGCTGTAACACCCTCTTTGGGGTTCTGCAGTTCCTGGTGTCTCAGAGCTTTCGGGTGCCACTGCGTTCCCCTGATCCAGACGCTGGTGCCTACAGCAGAAGTCGCTTGGGGTAGGTCTGGTCCAGCCACAGCCTTGCATGGAGCTGGTGCCTGTGCCAGTGCCTGGAGCTGCCCACCTTGCCGCAGCAGCTTGTGTGCCTGGCTGTGTGCAGTGACTGGACCTCACACTTGCTTGGTCACACAGCCCCCACCACACCATGCCTGGCTCACCCTTGGCAGGCGTGGGATCCAGGCTGGTAGCACTAGCCAAGTGCAACCTGCCGGGTGAGTGGGCAGAACGAGCCCAGCAGGTGCAAGCAAAACTCCAGCAGAGGCACCACCAGCCACAGGGGTTTTGTGCTGACAAAGTGACATCCAAAGGATCCCGTGACATAACCTTGGTACAGTGTGGGAGAGGACTGCCCAGATATAAATACATGATAAGGAACATTGGGAGGTGTTTTGGTGGCTGACTGTGGCATTTCAATTTTATTCCATCCAATATGTTTTTTCTTTTTTTCTTTTTCCTTTTTTTTTTAGACAGAGTCTCGCTCTGTTGCCCAGGCTGGAGTACAATGGCATGATCTCGGCTCACCGCAACTTCTGCCTCCCAAGTTCAAGTGATTCTCCTGCCTCAGCCTCCCAAGTAGCTGGGATTACAGATGCATGCCATCATGTCCGGCTGATCTTAGTATTTTTAGTAGAGACAGGGTTTCACCATGTTAGCCAGGCTGGTCTCGAACTTCTGACCTCAAGTGATCCATCCATCTCGGCCTCCCAGAGTGTTGGGATTTCAGGCGTGAGCCACTGCACCTGGCCATTTATTCTTCTTTCTTCTTCTTTCTTCTTCCTTCTTCCTCCTTCCTCCTTCCTCCTTCCTTCTTCCTTCTCCTCCTCCTCCTCCTCTTCTTCTTCTTTCCTCCTCCTCCTCCTCCTTCTTCCTTCCTTCCTCTTCCTTCCTCTTCCTCTTCTTCCTCCTCCTTTCTTCTTCTTTCTTCTTTCTTCTTCTTCTTCTTCGACTGAGTCTTGCTCTATCACCCAGGCTGGAGTGCAGCAGCATGATCTCGGCTCACTGCAACCTCCACCTTCTGGGTTCAAGTGATTGTCGTGCCTCAGCCTTCCAAGTAGCTGGGATTACAGGCACCCACCACCACGCCTAGCTAATTTTTGTCTTTTTGGTAGAAACAGGTTTTCACCATGTTGGCCAGGCTGGTCTCAAACTCCTGACCTCAAGTGATCCGCCCACCTTGGCCTCCCAAAGTGCTGAGATTACAGGCGTGAGCCACCACACCCGGCCTATTTTATTATTTTTTTGAGATGGGGTCTCACTCTGTTACCTGGGCTACAGTGCAGTGGTGTGATCTCGGTTCACTGCAACCTTGACCTCCCAGGCTCAAGCGATTTTCTTGCCTCAGCCTCATGAGTAGCTGGGACTACAGGCGTGCACCACCACGCCTGGCTAATTTTTGTATATTTTGTAGAGATGAAGTTTCTGCTACCATTGCCCAGGCTGGTCTCAAACTTGTGGGCTCAAGTGATCCTCCCAGTGAGTCTCCCAAAATGCTGGGACTACAGGCATTAGCTGCTGTGCCTGGTTCAACGTGTTTGTTTGTTTGTTCGTTTTTTGAGACAGGGTCTCGCTCGGTTGTCCAGGCTGGAGTGCAGTGGTGGCATCTCAGCTCACTGCAACCTCCACTTCCCAGGCTCAAGTTATCCTCCTGCCTCAGGCCTCCAGATAGCTGGGAATACAGGCATAAGCCATCATGCCCAGCTAATTTTTGTATTTTTTTGTAGAGACAAGGTTTTGCCACGTTGCCCAGGCTTGTCTCAAATTCAAGGTCATGCGATCCACCCACCTCAGCCTCTCAAAATGCTAGGATTACAGGCTTGAGCCACTGCACCCAGCCATGTATTTTCTAATATCCCTTGGACTTCATCTTTGACTCATATTTTATTTCAAAGTATTGGGATTGTTTTTCAATTATCTTTGTTATTATTTCTATTTAATTCTGTTATGGTCATACAACGTAATTTAAATTCTTCTGAATTTGTTGAGGGTTGTTTTTATGGCCCAGAATATGATGAATCTCTCATTGAATGTTGTATGTGCAGTTGAAAAGATTGTTTATTCTGCTGGCCGGGTGCGGTGGCTCAAGCCTGTAATCCCAGCACTTTGGGAGGCCGAGACGGGCGGATCACGAGGTCAGGAGATCGAGACCATCCTGGCTAACCCGGTGAAACCCCGTCTCTACTAAAAAATACAAAAAACTAGCCAGGCGAGGTGGCGGGCGCCTGTAGTCCCAGCTACTCAGGAGGCTGAGGCAGGAGAATGGCGTAAAAACCCGGGAGGCGGAGCTTGCAGTGAGCTGAGATCCGGCCACTGCACTCCAGCCTGGGCGACAGAGCGAGACTCCGTCTCAAAAAAAAAAAAAAAAAAGAATAGATTGTTTATTCTGCTGTTGGTGGGTAAAGTGTCATGAAAATGAAAATATAATTAGGAGAAATTAATGATAGTGTTAAGGTTTTCTATATCCTTGCTTTTTTTTTGGTCTACTTATTTTATTGATTATTGAAAGAGAAGAGTTGAATTATCTAGGTGCAATATAGATTTTTCTGTTTCTTATTTCAGGTCTACTGGTTTTTCCTTCATATATTTTTGAAGCTTTGTTGTTAGTATATACACACTTATGACTGTTAAGTCTTCTTGGTGAATTGAACCTTTTATCATTAAATAATACCCCTTTTTATCTCTGGTAATAGTCCTTCTTAAACCTACTTTGTCTGATATTAATATTGTCACTCCAACTTGCTTTGATTCATGTTTGTATGGTGTATCTTATTCCATTCATTTGTTTTAGGGTTCCAATTCCTCTATACATATATTTTTTACTTTTAACCCATATATTTCTTTATATTTAAAGTGGGTCTTGTGGACAACATATTATTGCCTCTTACTTTGTTTCCAATCTGGTGATTTGTCTTTTAATCGGTTGTCTTTTTACTGATATACTGGATTAAAATCTATCATCTTGTTATTTGTTTTCTGTTCTTGCATCTGTGCTTTTTTGCTTTTTTTCTTCCTTGATTTGGATTATGTTTTGAAAAGGAAAACTCCCAATCTCATGGGTGCTGCAAGTAGACAAGATTTATTGCATCTGATTGAAATAGTTTATTATCCATAGCACAACAAACAATGTGAACATCAGCATAGTGGTGTTGGTTCCCCTGGGCCTACATTCAACAGGTGATGCAGTCAGCCCAGATGCATGGTATTCACACAGTGGGTTTGCATTGTAGCTGAGGGACCTAGGCCCAGCACTTATTTTATTTTATTTTATTTTATTTTATTTTATTTTATTTTATTTTATTTTATTTGAGGCAGGGTCTCACTGTGTTGCTCAGGCTGGTCTCAAATTCCTGGGCTCAAGTGATCCTCCTGCCTCAGCCTCTCAAAGTGCTGGGATTACAAGCGTGAGCCTAGCCCCAGGACATTTTTATAGCAAGCAGTAAGCAAGCCTGCCTTGGTCTGAGAAATGATCTCACCTCTTAAAACTCTAGCTGTACTAACAGTCCTGAACAAGGACCCAGGTGATAAAGAGGTCAGGGCCTTGTGATCTTGACATACTCAGCAAGAAATGTTGGACACAAATGGCCCAGGGAGGAAGCCTCCCAACATTAGAAAAAATTATTATATGTACTTGTTTTATGTTCTACAGTCATTTTAAAAAATACATTTTATTGTATATGTTTAAGATATACAACATGATGTTATGGGACACATAGAGATAGTAAAGTGGTTACTATAGTGAAGTAAATGAACATATCCATCATCTCACATAGTTACCTGTTCCAGCATTTTTATGATTCCATTTTCTCTCTATTATTGGCTTGTGACTTACACCTCTCTAAAAATGTTTTTTTTTTTAGTGGTTGCTGTTGAATTTACTATATCTTTAATTAATCAGTCTATCTTCAAATAAAGTCATACCACTTCTTATATATCATAAGGACCCTTTAACAGCATATTTCCCATTCCTCCATCTCCTCATTTTAACTGTTGTTATTGTCATACATTTCACTTTTATATATGCTATAAGGCCACAATGCATTGCTTTAGTAAAGCAGTTACCTTTTAAAGTGAGTAAAAATGAGAAACAGTCTCTCTTATATTTACCTTTATTCTATCCATTTCCAGAGATCATCATTTCTTTATGTAGATCCAGGTTTCTCTCAGGTATCATATTTCTTCTGCTTACAGAACTTCCACTGCCATTTCTTATACTGCTGGTCCACTGGTAATGAATTTTCTCTGTTTTTGTTTTTGTTTCTTTTTTAATTTGAAAAAGTATTTCCTTCATGTTTGAAAGATGTTTTTGCTAGGTATAGAATTCTGGATTGGCAGTTTTTTGTCTTTCAGCATTTTAAAGATATGACTCTATTATCTTCTGGTCATACAATTTCTGATGAGAAGTATTCTGTGTTTCTTATCTTTGTTCCTCTGTAGGGAGTGTGTCTTTTTCCTTTAGATGCCTTCCATATTTTCTCTGTATCTTTGGTTTTCAGCAGTTTGAATATGATACATTAGGTTGTGTTTGCATGTGCTTCTTTGTTGTGTTTGTATATTGGCATTTAATCTTTTCTGGATTCTGTGAGTTTCTTGGTTCTGTGGTTTGATATCTTTCATTATTTTTGGAAAATTATTAGCTATTATATCTGCAAATAAATATTATATCTACATATTTTTTTTCTCTGTTTCTTCTCCTTCTGGGATGTGAATCACTTATATGTTAGCGCTTGGATATTTGTTCTGGTTTTTGTTTGTTTGTTTCACTCTTTTCTCTTTCTGCTTCAGTTTGAGTAGTCTCTATTGACCTATCTTCAAGTTCACTGCTTATTTCCTCAGCTACGTCGAGTTTACTGATTGATATGGTTTGGTTATGTCCCCACCCAAATCTCATCTTGAATTGTAGTTCCTATAATCCCCACGTGTCATGGGAGAGACCAGGTGGAGATAATTGAATCATGAGACTGGTTCCCCCATCCTATTCTCATGATAGTGAGTTAGTTCTTACAGAACTGGTGGTTTTGTAAGGGGCTTCCCCCTTCCCTGGGCACTTCTCCTTGCTGTCGCCACGTGAAGAAGGACGTGTTTGCTTCCCCTTCCACCATGATTGTAAGTTTCCTGAGGCCTCCCCAGACCTGTGGGACAGTGAGTCAGTTAAACCTCTTTCCTTTGTAAACTACTGAGTCTCAGGTATGTCTTTATAGCAGTGTGAGAACAGACTAATACAGTAAATTGGTATGGCTAGAATGAGGTGCTGCTGTAAAAATACCTGAAAATGCGGAAGCAGCTTTGGAACTGGGTAACAGATAGAGGTTGGAACAGTGTGGAGGGCTCAGAAGAAATGTGGGAAAATGTAGAACTTCCTAAAGTCTTAGAGGGCTCAGAAGACAGGAGGATGTGATAAAGCTTGGAACTTCCTAGAGACTGTTGAATGGCTTTGACCAAAATGCTAATAGTGATATAGACAATGAAATCTAGGATGAGATGGTCTCAGATGGAAGTGAGGAACTAGTTGGGAACTGGAGTAAAGTTCACTCTTGCTATGCAAAGAGACTGGTGGCATTTTGTCCCTGCCCTAGAGATCTGTGGAACTTTGAACTTGAGAGAGATGATTTAGGGTATCTAGCAGAAGAAATTTCTAAGCAGCAAAGCATTCAAGAGGAAGCAGAGAATAAACGTTTGGAAAATTTGCAGCCCAGTGATGCTATAGAAAAGGAAAACTCATTTTTTCTGAGGAGAAATTCAAGCCCCTTACAGAAATTTGCCTAAGTAATAATGAGCCAAATGTTAATCACCAAGACAATGGGGGAAAATGTCTCCAGGGCATACCAGAGACCTACACAGTAGCCCCTCTCATCATAGGCCCAGAGGCCTAGGAGGGAAAAATGGTTTCCTGGGCCAGGTCCAGCACTCCCTTGCTGTGTGCTGCCTCGGGACTTGGTGCCCTGCATCCCAGGCACTCCAGCCACGGCAAAACGGGGCCAGGGTACCGCTCAGGCTGTTGCTTCAGAGGGTACAAGCCCCAAGCCTTGGCAGCTTCCATGTAGTATTGGGCCAGCAAGTATGCAGAATGCAAGAATTGAGGTTTGGGAACCTCCGCCTAGATTTCAGAAGTTGTATGGAAATGCATGGATGTCCAGGTAGAAGTCTGCTGCAGGGGCAGAGCCCTCATGGAGAACCTCTGCTAGGGCAGTGTGGAAGGGAAATGTGGGGTCAAATCTCACACACAGAGTCCCCACTGGGGCATTGCCTAGTGGAGCTGTGAGAAGAGGGCCACTGTCCTCCAGACCCCAGAATGGTAGATCCACCGACAGCCTGCACCATGTGTCTGGAAAAGTTGCAGACACTCAATGCCAGCCATGAAAGCAGCAGGGAGGGGGCCTCTACCCTGTGAAGCCACAGGGATGGAGCTGCCCAAGGCTGTGGGATCCCACCTCTTGCATCAGTGTGACCTGGATATGAGACCTGTAGTCAAAGGAGATTATTTTGGAGTGTTCAGGTTTAATGACTACCCTATTGGATTTCAGACTTGCATGGGGCCTATAGCTCCTTTGTTTGGGCCAATTTACCCCATCCAATTTCTCCCATTTAGAATGAGGGTATTTACCCTATGCCTATAACCCCCAAAAGGAAGTAATTAACTTGCTTTTGATTTTACAGGCTCTTAGGTGGAAGGAGCTTGCCTTGTCTCAGAAGAGACTTTGGACTTGGACTTTTGGGTTAATACTGAAATGAGTTAAGACTTTGAAGGACTGTTGGAAGCACATAATTGTGTTTTGAATTGTGAGGACATGAGATTTGGGAGGGGCTGGGGCAAAATTAAATGGTTTGACTGTGTCCCCACCCAAATCTGATTTTGAATTGTGGTTCCCATAATCCCCACATGTTGTGGGAGGGACCTGGTGAAGACAGTTGTATCATGGGGGTGGTTCCCCCATCCTGTTCTTGTGATAGTGAGTTACTTCTCATGAGATCTGATGGTTTTATAAGGGGCTTTCCCCTTTGCTGGGCACTTCTCCTTGCTGCCGCCATGTGAAGAAGGATGTGTTTGCTTCCCCTTCTGTCATGATTGTAAATTTCCTGAGGCCTCCCCAGCCCTGTGGAACTGTGAGTTAATTAAACCTCTCTCCTTTATAAATTACCCAGTCTCAGGTGTGTCCTTGTAGTAGCATGAGAAAGGACTAGTATACTGATACGCCTGTCAACAACTTTCTTCAAATATGTTATATATATATGTGTGTGTTTTTTCTTATTTCTAGCATTTCTCCATGTCTCTTTTTTTTGTAGTCTTCATATTTCTGCAAAAATTCCCCTTTTGTTCTTTCATATTGTCTAAGTTTTCCACAAGAGCCTTTCATATTCACATATTACTTATAGTTGGCTTAAGTTCTGTGTCAGATAACTACAGCATCTGCATCTTGCACCTGGTCATGCTTTCTCTCTCTCTCTCTTTCTCTATCTCTTTCTCTCTTTAATATAGAAACAGGACCTCACTATATTGCCCAGACCGGTCTTCAGACTCCTGGCCTCAAGCAGTCCATCCGCCTTGGCATCCCAAAAATGCTGGATTATAGGTATGAGCCACCACACCTGGCCTGCTTTGTCCTTGACAGTAGGTTTTTTTTGGTATTTTAAAATTTATGTGTGTGTGTGTTGTAATGTTTTGTTTTTTGTTTTTTGTTTTTTGTTTGAGGTAAGAGTTTCACTTTTGTCAACTAGACTGGAGTGCAATGGCATGATCTCGGCTCACTGCCAAGCAAAACGTCCTTCTTTACATGGCGACAGCAAGGAGAAGTGCCCAGCAGAGGGGGAAGCCCCTTATAAAACCATCAGATCTCATGAGAAGTAACCCACTGTCACAGACAAACTGCAACCTCTGCTTCCCAGGTTCAAGAGATTCTCCTGCCTCAGCCTCCCGAATAGCTGAGATTACAGGCACCTGCCACCACACCCAGCTAATTTTTTGTATTTTCAGTAGAGATGAGGTTTCACCATGTTAGCCAGGCTGGTCTCAAACTCCTGACCTCAGGTGATTCATCTGCCTTGGCCTCCCAAAGTATTGAGACTACAGGCATAAGCCACTGCGCCCAGCCTGTGTTGTAATTTTTTATTGAGTTTTGGATGCAGTGTTTAGAATAGTAAGGACTGAGTTCATTATTATTTATGCCTGGAAATTGTCATATCTCTTCTTCTCTTAGGCCATTAGTGTGGGGGATTCGGTCATTTTTTTCAGAAGTTGAATTAGGTTTGAGTTTTTTGTTTCTATGATTACTTCAGTGTCTGTATCTCCTACAAATTCTGTATAGTCATGCTAGCTACACTGGGTCTTTAGTAATTCCATAAACATTTTGACCTGGCATGTTGTCTTACACCCATAATCCCAACACTTTGAGAGGCTGGGACAGGAGGATCACTTGAGGCCAGGAGTTTGAGACCAGCCTGGACAACATAGCAAGACCCCATCACTACCAAATAATAACAATAATAATAATAATAATAATAAAATTAGCCATGTGTGGTGATGTGCATTTGTAGTCCTAGATACTTGGGAGGCTCAACTGGGAGCATACCTTGAGCTCAGGAGTTTAAGGTTACAGCGAGTCATGACTGCACTGCTGTGCTTCAGCCTCTGGACAGTGTCAGACTTTGTCTCTGAAAAATAAAAACATAAACATTAGCTGAACTGTTCTTACCTACTTGCAAGGAGAGCTTGTCTTTCTCTTGCTACACAACTGAGCGAGTGCCTGCATCCCATCTCTTCTTGGAGGCTCCTGTCCTTCTTTGGAATGCAGGTTAATTGGTTGCTCTGCAACCTTAGGTCTCTGATAAGTTTGACAAAACCTGTGGTTTTGTAAATTACCCAACAATTTTTAAAAACTGTTATTAGTTTGATAATGATGCTCTTCCCTGCTTTCTGCATCCTAGGTGGAAGCCGGAGTCTCAAGCCATCTACCTTTTCACAGTGCTATTCAACCTTTTGGCCACCCACTCCTAGTCTGCTGCTTGGGTCTTTCTTTTGGGTGACACCCTTCCAGCTTAGCCCCCTGAAATATTTTCAGGTTAGATGTTTCCCCCTCTCTATTCCTTCTTTATGGCAAATATCTGGCAAAGAGAAGGGACAGAGGTTCCTGATCTTTCTTCATCTTGGGCTCAAAATAATCCATGGATTCATGTTCTCAAGGATACATCTTGGCCGGGCACAGTGGCTCATGCCTATAATCCCAGCATTTGGGAGGCTGAGGCGGGCAGATCACTAGAGGCCAGGAGTTCAAGACCAGCCTGGCAACAGGGCAAAAACCCGTCTCTACTAAAAATACAAAAGTTAGCCAGGCATGGTGGTTTGCACCTGTATTTCCAGCTACTCAGGAGGCTGAGGTGGGAGACTTACTTAAACCCAGGAGGCAGAGGTTGCAGTGAGCCAAGATCGTGCCACTCCACTCCAACCTGGGCGACTGAGCGAAACTCTTTAAAAAAAAAGAAGATACATCTGTGAAAATGGGGACATGACTTTGAGAGTGAGCTAAGTTCTCATCCACTGTACTCCTGACTTGGCCCTCATTTTCTGTGCTAGAAAATTAGATGAAGTATCTACTCTATCCATTAATGAGAAATAAGAATCAAACCAACCCACTGAAATATGTCTTAGAAGATTAAAACTACAACAGGATAAAAGGGGATCAGACTGGGAGTAGTGGTTACAAGCACAGTCTCTGGAGGCAGTCTACCTGGGCTTAAATTCCAGGTCCATCCCTTACTAGCTGTAGGGCCTGGGACAAGTTCCTTCACCTCTCTGTATCTCAATTTCTGTATCTGTAAAGTGGAAACAACAAGAGGATTAAAAGGGTTAATTTTTGTAAAGCACTTATAATAGTGACTGGCACATAATAAGCTCTGTGGAAGTGTTAACAATTAGGGCTTACTTCCTATAATTTCAGAAATTTGTGGAAGAGAGCAATTCCCTCCCTTTCTCAGAGCCCATTACAATCACAACAGCTAATGATTACAGAGCATTTCCAAAGTGCCCAAGTCCTGTAACTAAGCATTTTATATAAATTATCTCATAAGAGGGAAGGATTAATTATTCCTATTTAATAGGTAAAAGATCAAGAATCAGATAAGTGTTTACCCAGCTGACTAGAGGCATCAATAGTTTTACAACCCAAGAGGGTCTGACTACATTGCCTGTGCTCTTAACCATTGCATTTGTTGCTTCCCACAAACTAGTTTCCATGCTTGTAAACTAGTGGGAAAGTTGCATGCTGTATTTATCTCACAGGGTTGTTTTGAGATCCCAATAATGTTAAGAGGCAGTGCTTTAGATATTTGTACAGAGTGCTGGTCCCCTGACAGGGAAACCTGAATGTGTCAATGATTTGTTCACACTTCCCTCCCTCTGCACATGCCCTTCTTCCTCTTTTCTGCTTGTTGAACTCATGTCTTCAAGACTCAGCTCAGATATCAGCGTCCAGATTTTATTCTAACAATGGAGGAGTTTAGGCAACACCGTGTGGCGGGGGAGTGGGGGGACACACCAGACTTGTGTTCTGAAATGACAGCTGAATGCAATGCAGGGAATGGAGTGTAGCCGGGCCAGAATGAGTACAAGAAAACCAGATAGAAGGCTACTGCATTAGGAGCCCAGGCGGGAGGTGGTGGGGCAAACGGAAGGAATGGTGGACTGGAAAGATATTTAGGAAAGAGAATCGACAAGAAATGGAGGTGTATTTTAATATGGGCAGCGAGGGAGAGGGAGGTGGCAAGGATGGCTCCTAGTTCCTGGCTTGCTCCCGGATGTTTGTCGAATGAATGATCCAGTGACCCCAAGGCAGAAGTATCTCAGAGAGATCCCCCCACTCCCCTCCCCGCACCCATCACCACGCTGCTTTCGGAGCTCTGACCGTATGGGGGGGGATGGAAGGGAATGGCCAGGGAGTCTTGGTCCAGGAGCTGCTAGACTGGACACTTCTAGCACTGGTCCGAGCCAGGAGACGCTGCGAAAAGAGGGCAAACGTTTCTACTCTCGCAGTTGCTGCCTGGCCCCTCCCCCTCCGCCTGGCCAGCAATGCAGCCGCCCCTCTTAGCACCGTGGAGGTGCTGGCTCCTTGCCGGCGTCGGGGGGCGCGGCACAGCGGCCCACCCCTCCAGCCCTGACCCGCCCGGCCGGCCCGGCGCCCACCCCGCCCAGTGTGCTGGTAGGTTGGGCGGCGGCTCTGTCTAGTCCCAGAGCCAGGAATCAGGGGCAACCGGGCGAGTCCCAGGGCAGGGGTCCTCCGCCGCCTTGCACCTGCCCTGCTGGGCGGCACCGGGTCAGTGTCCTGACACCTCCTGCGGGTCCCCACTCTCTCTTTCCCATCGTGCGTCCTCTGGAGAAGTGCGCGCGTGTAAGTGTGGCAAGTGTGGCCAAGGGTGCCGGAGGCAGGATTAGGGCGCGTAGTCGTTGCGTGGGCGCTGCCCAGAAGGCGCAGAGCATGAAGTGTGCGTGGGCATAGCCGGCGCGGGTGCCCGCCGCGGGTCTGCGCGGGGCGGGGGCGCAGCAAGTGCATCCGATCGAGCGGAGACCAGCGCACCGGCGTCGGCGGCGAGGGTGGTGCAGAGAAGCCCGGCTGGGCGGAGGGCGGAAGGATGCGTGCGGGTAACTTTTTGACTGCCTTGGAAGTACCAGTAGTCTCGCTCTCAGGGGCTGCCTCTGGCCGCGGGGCGAGCTGCGAGCGACTGCGCCCGCTGCCGCCCCTCCCCCACTTCCGCCTCCCGCCTCTTCCTCGTTCCCGGCTCCCAGGGCCCGTCGGTCCCCCGGGAGCCCTGGAGGCGCAGCCCCACCCCGGCCGGCGCGGCTCGCTCCCACGCCCCCGCCGCCGCCTCGCTGGAGCGGACTGACTGAGTCAGCGGGGGCGCCAGCGCTTCAGGTAGGGGCTCCAGCGGCGGTGGGCGCAGGTGCCGCGGGAGACCGCGGAGGGGACCGGAGCACGAGGGGAACGGCCTGGGGGGGCGCCCTCCCCCCCGTCCTCCGCCGACGCCGCATGTCCCTTTTTAGGGAATTTTTTCCCTCTTGCTGGCTCCAGTGCGGGTGGGGCTGTGACCGAGAGGGAGTTCTCCATTTCGCTGGCTCCTGCCCTGCCCCTGGCAGCCTCTTGCCCCCAAATCTCTTCACCCCCTCTCCAGTACGTATAGGTCGCGTAAACAACTCCCTTTCTCCACCTCTGGGCTCCGCGACCCCCCGGGGGCAGCTCCTTCAGTCTCGTGAGATCGGTGGGGTTAGGGGGAGGGGAAAAAAGAGGGGGTGTCCCGGAGCCCCTTGGCCCGCGTCAGCTCCCCCACCTCGGCCTCTCCCTCCCCCTCCCCGCCGCTGGAGCACTGGCTCCAGGGGCCCTGGGTATTTTTAGCGTTGTGACCTGGGCGGCAGCTCTAAGAGCCTTTCCCAGGAATCGGCGTCAGCGCCTCGGTCCTCCGCCGCCAGCCCGCGGCCGCACGGTCTCCCCACACTTCCGTGGCCCTGCCTTGCCCACTCGGGGTTGGGTCCCTCTTCACCTCCGCGGCGCCCGTGGAGCTGGCCAGGGTCTGGGATACGCTGGGTGCAGATGAGGTGGGGAAGGCAGCCTGCGGAGGATGACGTCTGATCCTCAAGCTAGAAACTCCCCTGCCTCTGGTGATGGGCTCAGAGCAGAACGCCGGGAAGGAGATGAGCGAATGGGAGTGAATGCGCCGGCCTGGGCTGGCCCATTGCCCCAGTGCTCTGGCCGGCTCTCGGCTTCTCAGCCCTAGGGGTCAGGAGGCCTGCTCTGAACTGGACCCAGAACCCGCCTTTCCAATTGCTCCTCACTGACTAATGGGGAGATAAGTCAGTGAGATGTGTCCGAGGAGGGGGACGGATAAAGAGCTGCTGGAGTTCAAAGAAAAGATGGTCGTCTCCTAAATATATTGCTCACCTTCACAAGCAGGGTCTTATATTTGAGGCAGGTAGGTCGATTATGCCATTTTCAGATGGGGAGACTAAGACCAGAAAGGTGATTTCCTTAGGGGCAGAGCCTAGTCTGGAAGTCAGGTCTGTGTCTTCAGAGCAAGGGTTTGGGGTGGATGGCACACGCGTGTGTACGTGTGTTTGTGTGTGTGGAAAGGGAGGGGCGTGAGAGGGGTGGCTTCAGCCTTTGTCTGGGTTTTGATGGATGGGAAGGGGTGAGCTGCGGCACTGGAGGAAGGGAACCCTCCATCCTAAAATCTCTGCCTCTATCCTATCCTGTCCCTGGCCTTCTGAGGCAAGCAGGGCCTATTAAGGGGAAGAAGTACCTCCTGGATTTGTGCTGAACCAATCCCTCCAACCCCTCTCAGGAGGACATGATAGGGAGACTTGGGCATTGGCTGTGTTCCCTGAATACAGAGTATCTCTCTTGCAGTGCCTGGAACTGGCATCCCCTTTGTGGAGCTAGGGGCAAGCCCCGCCTCTGCATGAGACTTAGTTTGTGGGACACACTTGGTTTCAGGGAAGGGGAAAGAGGTCGCCAAGGGCAGAGGTGTCCAGGCTGGAGCCAGGGGCCCCACTGCTGGGACACTGGTGCAGTGGGGCTCCCCAAGCCCAGGTCCCTCTTGTCTTGTCTTTCGACTCTGCAGCTGTACTTGTTTTGCTCCTCTACCCCCAGGAGCTGACATGGACCCAAATCCTCGGGCCGCCCTGGAGCGCCAGCAGCTCCGCCTTCGGGAGCGGCAGAAATTCTTCGAGGACATTTTACAGCCAGAGACAGAGTTTGTCTTTCCTCTGTCCCACCTGCATCTCGAGTCACAGAGACGTAAGTCCCAAGTCCTGAGAAGAGGGACTGGGCTAGGGTAGGGAGGATGTCCTGTGGGTCCTGAATCTTGTGAGACTCTCTCCCCTCTGGTTTTCTTGGCCCTCTATGCTTCTAACTTGGGACCTGACATATAACTATCACTGTCCTGGTGTGCAGCTTGGGTCCTCCTGACTTGCCCACTTCTTGATCCACAGCCCCCATAGGTAGTATCTCATCCATGGAAGTGAATGTGGACACACTGGAGCAAGTAGAACTTATTGACCTTGGGGATCCGGATGGAGCAGATGTGTTCTTGCCTTGCGAAGATCCTCCACCAACCCCCCAGTCGTCTGGTATGCCCCTCTGCTTTGGGGACTTCAGTGCTAGTCAGCCAGAGCCGAATGTCAGGCTCTGAAACGAGGCTGCAAGGCTGGGCTGGGGAAGTATACAAGTAAGGGCTGGAAGTGGCTGTTTCCACCAATGAGACAGCTGCCTGTTCTGATTTTAGGGAAGTTGACCCTGAGGGGGAACTGGGTTACACATCTCCAATCCAAAATTCTGGGAACTGTCTATCTCTTCTTTAATTTTACATTTGTTAAATTAATATAATTAGTCACTATAATGAAAATAATGTAAAAATGTAATTTTTACATTTGTCAACTTAAGTACTTTTAGTCATAATGATATTAATATTTATTGAGTACTTAAGTAGGTTCCAATACTGTACTAAAATACTTTACATATATTATCTCAGTCCTTACAATGTCCTGTCAGGGTAGGTGATATAATCCCTATTTTATAAGCAGGAAATTAGGCTCAGAGAAGTCACATTGTAGCCAGAAGGTAGATAAACTGGAATTCATGTCTGTCTTACTCCAAAGCCCATATGCTTAACTTGTAAGACAGATATTCTTTTAATTAAAACTGCTACTATTTATTGATGGCTTACTATGCCAGACATTTTATAAGCATTCTTAGATTTTATTCCCAAAACCCTTTGGGGATGTAGGTCTCCCTTTTATTTTGCAGAAGAGGAGCAGAGTCCTTGAAAGGGAAAGTGACTTGCTCAAAGCCACTCAGCAGCAATAAGTGATATAGGTGGAACTTGGACTCTTACCATTGATTGACCTGACTCTAGAACCCAGACATGGTGTAATGAAGTGGAAGGAGCTGGCAGTCAGGAGATGGTGATCTTAATCCTGGCTCTTTGCTGGACTGGCAAAGTCACTTTGGAAAAGTCTCTTCCCCGCTGTGGGCTTTAGTTACTCCTGGCCAGATAATCTTTAAGAGTTCTCTGAAGGCCTGTTTGTGGCCTGACCAGCTTTTCTCTCTGGGCAGGGGTGGACAACCATTTGGAGGAGCTGAGCCTGCCGGTGCCTACATCAGACAGGACCACATCTAGGACCTCCTCCTCCTCCTCCGACTCCTCCACCAACCTGCATAGCCCAAATCCAAGTGATGATGGAGCAGACACGCCCTTGGCACAGTCGGATGAAGAGGAGGAAAGGGGTGATGGAGGGGCAGAGCCTGGAGCCTGCAGCTAGCAGTGGGCCCCTTGCCTACAGACTGACCATGCTGGCTATTCTCCACATGAGACCGTAGGCCCAGCCGGAGCCTTTCAGGAGAAGACCAGACTCTTTACTTGCAGTAGGCACCAGAGGTGGGAAGGATGGTGGGATTGTGTACCTTTCTAAGAATTAACCCTCTCCTGCTTTACTGCTAATATTTTCCTGCTGCAACCCTCCCACCAGTTTTTGGCTTACTCCTGAGATAAGAGTAAGCCTCCCACCAGTTTTGGCTTACTCCTGAGATAAGATTTGCAAATGAAAATGAGAGAAGATGAGGTTGGACAAGATGCCACTGCTTTTCTTAGCACTCTTCCCTCCCCCAAACCATTCTGTAGTCTTCTAATAGAGTATCTCAAACAAGTGTCTCTAGATGGATGTGAACTCCTTAATTCATCAAATGAGGTGGTACTCAAGCCATGCTGCCTCCTTACATCCTTTTTGGAACAGAGCACGATATAAATAATAAACTAATAATAATATGCCAACCATTCCACTTCATTTTTCACATTGCAAAGATATCAAACCCACTATATGTCTTTAGCTCTCTAACCGATCCCATATTCCTATCACTCATTCATTCTATTTATTCAAGAAATATTTATTGAACACCCACGCTAGGCATCTGGAATACAGTTTTGAGCAAGACAGGCTGTACTGTATACCTGCCTTCATAGAGTTTACTGTTTATGGAGGAGAAAATCAAGTAAATACTATAATTCACAGTGTAATAAATAGCATGAGGAGGAACTACTCTGGTACCAGAAAATAGGGGCATCTTAACCTAGTTTGTATGGTCACTGAAGAGCTGTTTTTAGCTGAAGGACGATTGGGAGTTAGCCAGACACGGCCCATAAGCCAGGCAGAATGAGCAACTTGTGAAGACGTTAAATGGAGAGAGCATATCCTTGAGGAACTAAAAAACATTGCGTTTGGCTGAATTGTTGGATTTGAGGAAATGAAGGGAGAGGTAAGACTGACAAAGGTCAGGTTGTAAAATCCATTGAAGCCTGGATCAGGTTTCAGTTTGACAGCTAGTAAAAGATCATGACTTAAGATATAAAGTTATTTCCTCATACAGAAGTAAGAAGTACAGGGCTACATGAAAGCTCCATCGTTACTCAGCACTGGGCTTCTTTTTTGCTGTTTTGCACATGGCTTGCATTCTTAGCAATACCTCACGTCTAAGGTGGCTGTCAAAGCCCCAGCCATTAAGACTTTGAGACTGGCAGAAAGCAGGAGAGGAAATGGGGGATGGGCAAAGAGGACACAGCCAGTCTATTCCCATTTAGGAATAAATTTTTGGAAGTTCTTTTTTTTCCCCAAGATGGAGTCTCGCTCTGTCACCCAGGCTGGGGTGCAATGGCACGATCTCGGCACACTGCAACCTCTGCCTCCCAGGTTCAAGGAATTCTCATGTCTCAGCCTCCTGAATAGCTGGGACTACAGGCGCACAACACCACGCCAGGCTAATTTTTGTATTTTTTAGTAGAGACGGGATTTTACCATATTGGTCAAGCTAGTCTCGAACTCCTGACCTCAGGTGATCCACCTACCTTGGCCTCCCAAAGTGCTGGAATTACAGGCGTGAGCCACTGCAGCTGGCCAACCATCCTATAGTCTTCCAGTAGAGTCTCTCAAATTAGTGTCTCTAGATAGACGTGAACTCCTTGGCATGTCAAGTGAGGGGGTACTCCAGCCATTCTGGCTCCTTACATCCTTTTTGGAACAGAGGGCTAGTCACCCAGATGGGGAGTTTCGGAAAGGACCAGGTTTGAGAAGAAGGCCATAAATTTGGTTTGGGACATGTTGAGTTTGAGATGTATTTGAGACATCCAAAAGGATATGTTGAGTAGGCCCTTGCAGCCATGCGTGTGGAATTTAGATAAGAGGATTGAGCTGGAAAATGAAAACGATCAGCTCTCAGTGTATAGGTGGTAAGTGAAGCCATGGGTGTGAATGACGGAGAGAATGCCCAGGGAGAGAATGCTGAATGAAAGGAGAGGTTATAGGACCCAGTCTTAAGGAACACCAAATCATTTCTCACATTAAAAAAAAAAAAAAAGTCCACCTCCCTTCATACATTGAACATCACACATGGGATCAGTGACCTTCAGCCAAAATCCTAAAGCTTTTTGTGCCACCCAAGCCTGAGTGACAAGGCTGCAGTCTTCCTATTGTCCCATCCTGCTCTCACCCCTGCAGGAGGCCAGTGTAAGTATCTGTTCCTAAGTGTTTTTCCTAACACTAGTGAGAAACTTGTGGGAACTCCAGGGAAGTAGGAGTGTCCACCAGCCATTCCCTGTCTCCAGGAAGCTTGTGGAGTGAATACCTTCTGTGCAAAAGCCTCTAGGTCCAAGATAAGATCATCCTACTGAGCTGGGCCAGGGCCCAGTCCTCTATTAACTTTTGGGGTTTTTCTGGGTTGCTTATGACCTTGCTGCACACAGAAGACATAATCTCTGTCCTCTTGTGGCTTCTCTCCTTCCTTCCTTTAGAGTAGCAAGGTTCTACCTCCTGTCTGACTGTGGCTGAGCCATCTCTTGGGCTGCGGCCCATGATCCCAATAGCTTTGCTGTGCAGGGCTTCTCAACTCCCAGGATCACCCCCCTTCCTTCCATGGCAAATGATGAGAAGCTAGACTGGCTTGGTTGCCATCAACATGTCAATAAATCTTTTAGTAGCCCATGCACATAATGCGAAGATTGTGGGGAGCCTGCCTTGGGAGAGAGATTTACAGCCCTCTAGAGAAGTAGAATTGTTTGTGAGCCTATGGGGAGCCTTCAGTTTGGCTGCTATGAGCCCCAGCCCCGCCTGGAAAAGTCTAGTGTCAGCTAAGACCCCAGGACTACTTCCTAGTTGGGACAATAACCTTTTCTCCTGCCAAACCACAGGGGCTTGGCTGGCCTTCAGAACCATCATCTCCAGCTGACTGTTTTTTGTTTCTTTGGTTTTTTAGAAAAACTTATGGGGGTTTCAAACGTACAACAAATATGGAAAGAAAATATCCCGTGTTCTCATCATACAGCTTTAAAAGTAATCAAAATAATACCAAGATTGTATCATCTATCCGCCACATATTTTTAGGGGAAAGACATTTATGATAACTCTTGAAAGAAAAAAGTAGATTATAAAACACCATATTCAATATGGTCACTTTTTTAAAAAATGATAATCTTCAGATTCACCATTTGATTATAGTGTTGCATTAAAGTTAAACCATGGATTATGCCAGCCCAGAGCCTAGCTGTCTGGTTTTTGAGGCCACACAGTGCCTTTGGAGATGGGAGGATGATCTGGAGCCAACTCTAAGTCAAGGAGCCCAGCTTTCAGTCTCCAAGCCACAGCGTGGCTTCTGATATTTGCATGGACTTGTCATAGGGTGGACATCCTGACACACTTCAGAAAGGAGGAGCTCAGAAAAAGTTTCCCTAGAAGGCTCACATTGTAACAACCCCAGGAGTGCACAGAACTTGACACTGAACAGCATGGCAGATTAGAGAAAATACAGAACTGTGCTATGATGTCATCTTGTTTGTTCATTCATTCACACATTACTGAGCACCTACTATGTGATAGTCACCTTGCTTAGGCAACAGAAATACTAAGGTGACCATGAGCTCTTCCAGGAGCAGACATAGCCACAGATAATGGAAACAATGTGATGAGGGATGTAGCAGAAATACACAAAGCCTGTAGACCACTAGAGGAGGAGAAGGTAAGTCTTCACTAGAGGTAGCTGGGTCCTGAATGATGGAGACAGGCAATTTCAAAAGGAAAACACAGAAGTACAAAATAGTCATAATGATGGCAGCTACCTTTAAAAAATTATTATTTTGAGGTTTGACAGTGTAGACTATAGTCCTAGCTCCATCACTCATTGTGATCTTTATTATCTTAGTTTCTGTACTTCTTACCTACTTCTTAATAATAAGCAACCCTATCACCTAGGCACTATTATCTACATTTACATATTAGTGCCTAGGTGATAGGGTTGAGTGTTACTATTAAGCACTTGCTACATTCCATATCCTACATGTACATAATTTCTCATCTTAACAACCTTGAAAGTAGGTTTCTTCATTATACAAATGAAGAAAAGTGATACTTGGGTTGATCATGCTTACATGGATTAAAGGCTGGCATAGGGATTTGGACTCCTGTCTTTCTGACATCTAAGTCCATGGCCTTCCTAATATTTCATGTATAATGGGACAAGAACACCAAATGTAGGCAGAATGAAGACATAATGAGATAAAGACATCTTTCTGACATCTCCTTTTTGGAAATGTCTGGTTGGTTGGGGCATATCTTGACAGACCTGCCTGACACCAAATTTGGCTCTTTCTAGAAGTGTGGCCATGAGTTTTACCAAGACACTGTTCATGAAATCCTTCATGAATGTGTTTCCTACAGGGCAGATGGAAAAACTAAAGCATGAATTTAACTTTGGAACTCCTAAAACTCAATAAAAAGACATGCCCGTAAACAAAGGGGTGAGGGCACAGAAGACTTTAACAGACCTTTCACAAAAATTAAAATTAAAATTAAATTGAAAATAAATGGCCAATAAGCACATGAACAGATGCTTAACATTTTTAGTTACCAGGGAAATGCAAATGAAAACCACAATGAGCAGCCACTACATACATACCCAAGTGGTCAAAACTAAAAAGTACAAAAAGTTAGAAACTTCAAATGCCGACCAGGATGTAGAGCAATGGGAACCCATAGTTTATGGAAACATAAAATGATAACATTTTGGAGAAAGGTCTGACAGTTTCTTATAAAATTAAACATACACCTGCTCTTTGACCCAGCAATTCCACTCTTAAATACCTGGCCAAAAGATATGAGAAATATATGTCTACAAAGGAACTTGCCTTGTTCATAATAACCAAAAACTTTAAAGCTGCCCATCAACAGTTGAATGGATAAATTCATAATACTACATAGTAATAAAAAGAATTGTGGGCCGGGCGCAGTGGCTCAAGCCTGTAATCCCAGCACTTTGGGAGGCCGAGACGGGCGGATCATGAGGTCAGGAGATCGAGACCATCCTGGCTAACACGGTGAAACCCTGTCTCTACTAAAAATACAAAAAACTAGCCGGGTGCAGTGCCGGGTGCCTGTAGTCCCAGCTACTCGGGAGGCTGAGGCAGGAGAATGGCGGGAACCCGGGAGGCAGAGCTTGCAGTGAGCTGAGATCTGGCCACTGCCCTCCAGCCTGGGCAACAGAGCAAGACTCCGTCTCAAAAAAAAAAAAAAAAAAGAATTGTGGATACATGCAAGAACATGGATGATTCTCAAAAACATTCTTCCCATGAGAAAAAAGCCTTACACAGTATACATACTATATGATTTCCTTTATATTTAGTTCTGGAACAGATTGTGGGAAAAAATCAGAATAGTAGTTGCCTCTGGAAGGTGGTAGAGGAGCAGTGATTGACTAGGAAAGGGTATTGGCCAATTTTCTGGGCTTTTAAGAATGTTTGGTATCATGACAGGAGTTCAGGTTACATAGGTATGTGCATTTGTCAAAACTCAGTCAATGTGTACTTGGATTTGTGCATTTCACTGTATGTGAATTTTACATCAAAAGAAAAACGCAATCAAATACTGAACTCTAGTTAATTATATGCATGCTGAACTACTTAAAGGAAAGTTTACTAATGTCTGCACAAGATGGGATGATGGATGTATAGACAAATATGTGGTAAAGTACAAGTATAGTAAAATGTAAATAGTAGAATCTAGGTGGTGGAAAACAGGTGCTCATTCTTTCAATTTTGTTTGAACATTTTTGTAATAAAAGAACCACTTATTTGGAGGGTTTACAGCAAATGGAGAAGCTAAGAGGGGCAGGAAGTTCCTCTTACTTTGGGAAATGCAAATTAAAACCACAATGGTTTTCCCAAAAGTAATTGACCTTTTTCAGTCAATGTTTCCCCAACTATCAGATGGGTAAAATGGCAGGGGGGGAGCTCCCTATTATTAAGCATTTCCTGGTGGGTGGAAACGTCTTGAACTGGGTGGGGCCTCAAGCTGGTTACTCGCGCTGCCTACTCCCTCTCGTGTCCTCGCAATACCCCACTTAGACCCACCAGCTCTGAGGCAATCTTCGCGACCTGCGCAGGCGGCCGCTCTGATAACCGCATCCCGGTTTCCGGGACGGCACCGGAAGTCACTTCTCATACGCCTTTCCTATTGGATACCGGCTTTTCATGGGGCCGAGCGCCGCTGGGTAGGCGGAAGTAGCCGCAGGCATGGCGGCGGCTGTGCCGCTTGCTCTGCTCGTCCTGCTGCTCCTGGGGCCCAGAGGCTGGTGCCTTGCAGAACCCCCACGCGACAGCCTGCGGGAGGAACTTGTCATCACCCCACTGCCTTCCGGGGACGTAGCCGCCACATTCCAGTTCCGCACGCGCTGGGATTCGGAGCTTCAGCGGGAAGGAGGTGAGGGCGCGAGATCTGACCAGATAAAGACTTCCGTGGTGCCTGCTGGCTGGCCATAGGATGGATGCAAACTTTGGGGGCGGGGCCTAATTCCTGGGTGGAGTTCTGGATCCTGGATGTAGACCCCGACGAGGTAGGGATCGTCACTCACCTGCTCCCTTTTCCACAGTGTCTCATTACAGGCTCTTTCCCAAAGCCCTGGGGCAGCTGATCTCCAAGTATTCTCTACGGGAGCTGCACCTATCATTCACACAAGGCTTTTGGAGGACCCGATACTGGGGACCACCCTTCCTGCAGGCCCCATCAGGTGCAGAGCTCTGGGTCTGGTTCCAAGACACTGTCACTGAGTGAGTGCACACCTTGGGCCCCATTGCAGGCCATGGAGGGAATGTGGCTGGGAAGGTGTTGTCATCCTGCCACTGCTCTTGGGGACAGCATTTCCAGTAGGCAGCGATTCCATGGGGGTAGAGCTGGCACTGGAAGTAAGAAATGTTACCACAGATGAATAAACTTCCCAATCCTAAAACTTTCAGAACTGAGCACATGCATATCCCTGGAGAGGCAAATAGCAAACAGTTCATGCTTATTTGGAGGTAAGGCAGTAGAAAACTGGCAACTGGATAACTTTTTAAAAGGCATTCATTAATATTTTTTTAAATAATAATAAATATCACAAAGGCCAACCATAACATATCTGTGGGTTACAACTGGCCAACAGGATGTTACATCACAGTGTTAGAGAAACTGCTTTTGTTTGGGAGGGGGCAGGTCTAGTTACTGTGCCTGTACTACAAACCACTATTTCCCAGTGGCTGCTGTGGCTATCCTGTTTAGAATAGAACTTTTCTGTGCAGTGGTTGCAAACATGTCTACATGGGCCACATAGGTAAGAAATGAATAAAGGTATTTTAAAAATTGACAAACACAGGAATGAGAAATATATCTCATTCTCCTCTTAATCCCACTGTAAGAAATCAATAGTGCAAGTATGATATAACAAGTTTTAGGGCAATAAAAGGAAGCAGCAGGAATTGTGGCAGACTAGAGAGTTTGTGCAACATTCTAGGGAAGACAGCTCTGCCACTCAGCTTCTATGGATTGTTGCCATGTGGGAATAGAGGCCTAATGTGTTCAGACTCAAATGTTTCAATAAAAATGTTTTGTAGAAACAAGGTCTCACTCTATTGCCCAGGCTGGTCTCAAACTCCTGGGTTCAAGTGATCCTCCTGCCTCAGCCTCCCAAAGTGTTGGGATTACAGGAAAGAACCACCACACCTGGCCTCATTTTTCAAGAGATGCCAGAAATCTGGAATTTAATGTGAAAATTAGCAAATTCAAATATCAGCAAGTAATTTAAAAAATTTTAAAGTGCTGTGCGGGTCAATGTTGTCCTTACCAAATGAAGCATGTTTATGGTTTGGGTAGAGTTTTCAGGCTTCAAGTTTGCCATTTTTATTTGACACTTAAGGACTGGAGCAGTTGAAAACCTCTGTACATAGAATTATCAAAAGCCCCCAGACAACACTAAGGAATAAGGAATAAGCAGTGACTCCCTAGCTTGCCAAGACTTTCTCTCTTGCCTCAACTCTGGCTCCCCTACCCTTTCCTGTCTACTCTGCTGTCACTGTCTCCCCTCAGCCCATAATTGCCTGAAATGTGGAACTAATGCTTAGAATTATTTCTAGTGCTTATTAAGTTTTATGGCTTTCTATAACTGAGAGCAAATCTCTTGATATTTCTCCAAGAAAAGAACATCTAATTTAATTTGATGTTTTTATGAAATCCTAGAACAGTTGTTTTTCCCATGTTCAGTGAGCTTTTTTGGATATAAGACTTCTCACCATGATAGTAGAACCAGGACTTACCTTTATTCCCAGAGTATACACAGGGCAGTGTGCATTGTTTTGCCCAGCCAAGCACACTCAAGGAAGATCCGTGAGGTCATTTCAGCTCTGATATATGAGGCGCTTTCCATGGTGTCAGGGGAAGCACGTAGATAACCCAGACTGGTCCTTGTCCTCAAGTTGCTTACAACCTAATTAGGGAGAAAAGGTGTTCAGGACACGATGCTGCTGCCACCTAGCCATCTCCCAGGAGGGACCTAGTAGGAGACTTGGATGGTCAAAATCATGACTGCACAGAGGAGGCTGTGCTTAAGGAAGGCAGGAAAGGCTTCCTGGAGAGGGGGTAAGAACTGGAGCCAGATCGTGAAGGTAGGCAGAGAGAAGTGAGCAAAGGCTTGCAAGGAAGGAAGAATCACCTGAGCAGAGACCCATGGGGACGCAGAGATGTCCAGAGGAGAGTGAGGAAGAAGGGGCTGAGTAGGATGAGACCCAGCAAGTGGGCTGGGTGGGGGCAGCAGTGTTCCAGCTCCATCAACTGGCCCGTCTAATAGTTAAGAATACAGCCTTCTCCTACCATAGGTTTTGCAGTCAGTTGTGGGCTCTGAAAGAGGGAGCAGAGATAGCCCCAGGACAGTGAGTGGATTTGTGTCTCTATCCAGTGTGGATAAATCTTGGAAGGAGCTCAGTAATGTCCTCTCAGGGATCTTCTGCGCCTCTCTCAACTTCATCGACTCCACCAACACGGTCACTCCCACTGCCTCCTTCAAACCCCTGGGTCTGGCCAATGGTGAGATAACCCCTACAGCCCTTTCCTTCTTCTTCTTACCTCCTGCCCAAACCTTTGCCTCCTTTTCCCTCAGTTTCCTGCTTCCTCAGCCTGGGCTAGATCCTAAGTCCCCTGTGTGTGCAGGCCCCCAATACTGTGCCATCTCTGCATGCTTTCTCCCAAGGAGAGAAGGGAGTCCCACTCCCAGCTGGGACTGTCCAGACTGTGGTGCTAGAGGTGGTGTGGGGAGCAGGAGGGTCATTCCCATCTCTGGAGTGTGGATCCTGAGGGGTCAGAGCCCAAGGCCCACCCCAGACAGACCTCTGTCTCCCTCAGACACTGACCACTACTTTCTGCGCTATGCTGTGCTGCCACGGGAGGTGGTCTGCACTGAAAACCTCACCCCCTGGAAGAAGCTCTTGCCCTGTAGTTCCAAGGTGAGGCCGCGCAGCCTGGCAGCCGGGGGCATGTATAGAGAACCTGCGCCCCATGTCAAGTGCTCCATACAGGGCTTCTCTTCTCTTATCTCTTTCTGTCTCCTCCAGGCAGGCCTCTCTGTGCTGCTGAAGGCGGATCGCTTGTTCCACACCAGCTACCACTCCCAGGCAGTGCATATCCGCCCTGTTTGCAGAGTAAGTCACGGGGAGTAGAGGAAGCTGCCATCCAGGGGCTCAGAGAAGGTACATGTAAAGCATGTGGCCAGTGTCTGGCTTGGGCTGAGTGAGTACTGAGTGGTACATGTGATGATGGTTATTCAGGGCATTGGCCAAGCACCAAGAAAACAGTGGTTGCCTAGCAAGGACTGAATAAATATTTGTCATGGAAAATAGTGGTTCAGAACAATAGCTACGCGGGTGCAATTGCTAGCTCAGTCACTTGCCAGCTGGCGTAACCTCGGGTGAATCATTTCATTCCCCTGAGCCTGGTTTCCCACCCTGTCACATGATGTTGATAGTAGAATCCACTTGTAGGGTTGTTGTGATAGTTTATCAAACTGATGCACATAAAGCTGTCAGCACAGGGTCTGGCATGGGGTCAAGTGCTCAGGAGTGGGTGGTAGCAAATCGATGGATGTGACGATACATAGATGAGGAATTGAGTTTGAGTAGGAGTCTTTTTTGGGGCTGTGTGGTTGGGTGAGAGTGATACCCCCTCACTGCTGCCATCTGGCCCTTGTGATAGAATGCACGCTGTACTAGCATCTCCTGGGAGCTGAGGCAGACCCTGTCAGTTGTATTTGATGCCTTCATCACGGGGCAGGGGAAGAAAGGTAAGTTACCTTGGCAACTCATCTCTACCCACCCATGCCAGCCCTGCCTTATCTATGTGGACTAGGCCTAGGCCTGGCCCCTGCTCAGCCCTGCTCTCTGTTTCTCAGACTGGTCCCTCTTCCGGATGTTCTCCCGAACCCTCACGGAGCCCTGCCCCCTGGCTTCAGAGAGCCGAGTCTATGTGGACATCACCAACTACAACCAGGTAACAAGGTCTCCAACCACACACACAAACACATCCCTGGTCCCCAAGACCAGCCTGCCCGCTCTGTTTGCTTCTTAGCCCTGCCTTTGTGTCCCCAGGACAACGAGACATTAGAGGTGAACCCACCCCCGACCACTACATATCAGGACATCATCCTAGGCACTCGGAAGACCTATGCCATCTATGACTTGCTTGACACCGCCATGATCAACAACTCTCGAAACCTCAACATCCAGCTCAAGTGGAAGAGACCCCCAGAGAATGGTGAGTGGGTGGATGGTTGGACTGCCGGGTTGCAACGGCTACAGAGAAAAGACTCACAATCCCATGTCTTTGCTGTAAGATGATAGGGTTGTATTTAGACCAGATCTCCAGAGTCATATGCTGCTGACTCTAGCGCTTCCAAGCTCTATGATTTTGGGTAGGTTCCTAAACTCCCCAAGCTTCAGCATCCACATCTGAAAAATAAAGAGTATACTCAGTGAATTGGATGAGATGATGTGAAAAATGGAGTTAGTTCATGCATTTGCTTGATCAACCAAATACTTTTGAATTCATACTAAGTGCCAGGCATAGAGTGTTGAATAGGACAGAGGACACTGCACTCAAGAAATACAATGTCTACTAGTTGAGGGCAGGTGTCAGTTAATTACAGTTGTAGTTCAGTTCCCTTACCAAGGGAAAGAGCAGAATATCCTGAGAGGACCTGGTTTGGGTTCGAAGGGGGCACGGTGTTCGTCACATAAGCACTTTGATACTAGCAACCTATTGTCATCATTGCTTGTTGGCTGGGGAAGACAGGGATGATTCCAGAACCCAGATTGCCCAGTTTCAGTGGCAGGACTGTTCCCCCATCTACTCATTGGCTTGGGACTCTGAACATGGCCTGTGCAGTTGGGGTGGGGAGTGACTCTTACCTTTGGCAGCTGTTGACTGTTGATATTTCTTTACACAGAGGCCCCCCCAGTGCCCTTCCTGCATGCCCAGCGGTACGTGAGCGGCTATGGGCTGCAGAAGGGGGAGCTGAGCACACTGCTGTACAACACCCACCCATACCGGGCCTTCCCAGTGCTGCTGCTGGACACCGTACCCTGGTATCTGCGGCTGTATGTGCACACCCTCACCATCACCTCCAAGGGCAAGGAGAACAAACCAAGTGAGGACCTGAGTCCTGAACCAAGCCCCCAGCCCACCCTTTCGTGCCCTCTCCAGGTCCCCCAAACTCTCATTTCCCTTGGTAGTTCCTGAAGTACCTCTGAAAAGCGACACAGGCATAAAGAGTAAGGAATAGTTTCAGAACTGGAACGGGAACCTCACTGTGCCAGGTTCAGAAGTAATGTATAAAACGGAAATCATTAAAACACATAATACTGGTGATTCTTAATAGGACTATACAAGGACAGTAGCTTCCTTTTTCACTTACTTTTGCCTCCTTTCTGGAGAGTTGGGTTTTGTGATGATTCATAGACTCTTTAAGGTAGGGAAAGGGCTTGGCAATGTTGGGCTTTTGAAGCTAGGAAGATAGCGGAGCTGGAGTAGATGCTGTTTTGCTTCCTTGGGAGGGGTAAAGAGGTACAGTTAATTAAAATTTTAAAAAAAATTTTATTCTTATTAAAATTTATTTTTTTATTACTTTTCTAAAGAGAAGATAATATTAGTGCTACCTATTAGGTGCCAGGTATAGTACTAAAACACTTGCTTTTCTTTTGTGTAGGGGGAGACTAGTAGTAAACTAAAAGACCTCTGAGTAAGAGGTTGTACCATATCCCAAACAGCCAAACTTAAAAACCTTTCAGTACTTTCATTGATTCCTATGTTTTCAAATCTATGGTGAATAGTTTCACTTATTTTCAGCACCCATTATTTGTACCACCTTCAAAATCTCTATTTCAGATATCCTAGCTGTGTATGCTGTAGGTTTTTCTGTTACTACTATTTTAAAACTTCTCCTTTGGAAAATTTCAACCCGAACCCAAACAGAATAGTGTAATAAATCCCCTGTACCCACACTGCACTTTTTTTTTTTTTTTTTTAGGAGACAGGCTGTCGTTCTGTCACCCAGGCTAGAGTGTAGTGGCATGATCATGGCTCATTGCAGTCTCAGACTCCTGGGCTCAAGCAGTCCTCCTACCTCAGCTTCCCCAGGGCTATAGGCATGAACCACCATGCCTTTAATTTTTTCATAGAGACAGGGTCTTGTTATGTTACACAGGCTGGCCTCAAACTCCTGGCCTCAGGCGATTCTCCTGCCTTGGCCTCCTAAAGTGCTAGGATTATAGGCGTAAGCCACTGCCTGCTGGTGTATCTTAAAGCAAATGTTAGACTGCATCAATTAACCTTAAAATACTTCAAGGATTTTTAAAAATGTAACCATGTCATTACCACTTCTGTTTTCCCCTGTGGTCTTAAAAATGTGTTTTTATATTTGTTTAAATTGGGATAAACAAGGTTCTCACATTGCATTTGCTTTATCCTAAGTTCTTCTCTTGGGTGGGCACAGTGGTGCACACCTGTAATCTCAGCACTTTGGGAGGCCGACATGGAAGGACCACCTGAGTCCAGGAGTTCAAAACCAGCCTGGACAACATCGTGAGACACCCGACTTCTACAATTCTTTTTTTTTTTTTGAGACGGAGCCTCATTCTGTCACCCAGGCTGGAGTGCAGTGGTGCGATCTCGGCTCACTGCAACCTCTACTTTCTGGATTCAAGCGATTCTCCTGCCTCAGCTTCCCGAGTAGCTCGGACTACAGGCACATGCCACCACGCCTGACTAATTTTTTATATTTTTAGTGGAGACGGGGTTTCACTGTGTTAGCCAGGATGGTCTCAATCTCCTGACCTCATGATCTGCCCACCTTGGCCTCCCAAAGTGCTGGGATAAAAAAAAAATTGTTTTTAATTAGCTGGGGGTGGTGTCGCATGCCTGTAGTCCCAGCTACTCAAGAGGCTGAGGTGGGAGGATCACTTGAACCCAGGAGATCAAGGCTATAGTGAGCCATGATCATACTACTGCACTTCAGCATGGGCGACAGTGTGAAACCCTGTGAGACCCTGTCACCAACAAAAAAAAATTTATTTTTCTTTAAAATTAATAGACTCTTCTTAGAGCAGTTTTAGGTTTACAAAAAAACTGAGCACAAAGTGCAGAGTTCCCATGTACTCCCTGTCTCCACACCCAGAATTTCCCTTATTATAAGCACCTTGCTTTTGGTGTGGTACTCTTCAGTCTCTTATCATCTGTAGCAGTGCCCATGCTTTTTTTTTTTTAAATGCCAATTATTTGTTGAAGGAACTGGGTCATTTGTTGTATAGAATGTTCCACATTCTGGATTTGTCCTTGTGCTGATGTTTAACACGGGCCTCCATCTCCTATATTTCTTGTGTATTGGTGGTTAGATTTAGAAACCTGATTAGATTCATGTCCCACATTTTTGGCAAGAAAAATTCCCAGGTGGCTCTGTGAACTTCTTGCACTACATCAGGCACTTGGTGTCTGGTGCCCCAGTTTTAGTGATGTGAAGATTGATTAGCAGTCTGCAGCACTCCTAACAACCTCTCTTGACCGCATCCTGGGATCACTGCCCTGGAAACATCCTCTCCCTTTTCTTAGCCCCTGCTTTCTTCCCTAGCCTGCCTGGCTTCTACGCTCCCAAGCCCACCTTCTAGGCACCCAGATTGAGGCTCCATGGCAAGCAGCAGGGACAGGAGAAGCAGGTAGCCTGACCCCAGGAAAGAGGTGTGGGTGACCGTTGCATGTCTCCAGGTTACATCCACTACCAGCCTGCCCAGGACCGGCTGCAACCCCACCTCCTGGAGATGCTGATTCAGCTGCCGGCCAACTCAGTCACCAAGGTTTCCATCCAGTTTGAGCGGGCGCTGCTGAAGTGGACCGAATACACCCCAGATCCTAACCATGGCTTCTATGTCAGGTGGGCTCCACCCCCACAGGCCACCTCTCATCCCACTGACCTACCCTCTCTGCTGCTTACCCCTTGGTAGGGGAGCCAGGTGGGAACACGGGCCATCTCTCTGCTTCTCTGTAGCCCATCTGTCCTCAGCGCCCTTGTGCCCAGCGTGGTAGCAGCCAAGCCAGTGGACTGGGAAGAGAGTCCCCTCTTCAACAGCCTGTAAGTGGGATCACACTCACTGATAACACATCCTCAGCTGCCTGCTGGGCCTTAGCACAGGTGACCAGGCTCCTGCAGGGGAGTTCAGGGTAGATGTTATATCTTCCAAAGAGATGTGTAGATTTAATTCAGTCTTAATAAAAATCCTGGCAGTCTGTGAAATTTGTGAAGACTTTATAAAATGGTTTTAAAGTGCTTCTAGAAGAATATTTTTACTTATAGCCTACATTTACTCCTTAATGCTCTTAAATATTTAATCAAGCACTTATCAAAGTGCCAAGTGCTTCTGAGAGCACTGGGTGTACAAGATTAAACAAAACAGACTTGGCCCTGGCCTCCCTTTGCTTACAGTCTAAAGGGAGAATTCTGGTCTAGAAAGTAATGGTGTCA
The DNA here is from genome assembly GCF_009764315.1 of Trachypithecus francoisi. Classification (NCBI taxonomy): domain Eukaryota; kingdom Metazoa; phylum Chordata; class Mammalia; order Primates; family Cercopithecidae; genus Trachypithecus; species Trachypithecus francoisi. Next base: position 41,086,862 of record NW_022681467.1, read on the forward strand.
GAGGTGGGGTAGGAATTGATTTACTGGGTTATCTAGGAAGGCTTCATTGAGGAGGTGGCATTTAGGCTGAAATTAGGCTAAGAAAGAGGCAACCAAGCAAAGGCAGGGCCCCTTTCCTCCACTTCAACACCAGGCTTCTCTTTCTTCCCTCCCCTTCCCTCCCCTCCCCTCCTCCCTCCCTCCCCCCTTCCTTCCTTCCTTCCTTTCTTCCTTCCTTCTTTCCTTCCTTCCTTCCTTCCTTCTTCCTTCCTTCTTTTTTATTTTTTATTTTACTTTAAGTTCTGGGATACATGTGCAGAACATGCAGGTTTATTACATAGGTATATATGTGCCATGGTGGTTTGCCGCACCCATCAACCCATCATCTAGGTTTTAAGCCCCGCATGCATGAGGTATTTGTCCTAATGCTCTCCTTCCTCTTGCCCCCCACCCACTGCTCTCCTTTTATCAGGTTTATAAATTGAGCTATGCCTTCTGTTGAAAGGTTTTGAGCCTAAGAGAACATTGGAAACACTGTGTTGCATTGCCCAGTACTGCCGGAATGAGGATGGGGTGAGATGGGGAGGAGCAGCCAGTCCTATCTCACCACTCTTCCCCTGACCCCAGGTTCCCGGTCTCCGATGGCTCTAACTACTTTGTGCGGCTCTACACGGAGCCGCTGCTGGTGAACCTGCCGACACCAGACTTCAGCATGCCCTACAACGTGATCTGCCTCACGTGTACTGTGGTGGCTGTGTGCTATGGCTCCTTCTACAATCTCCTGACCCGAACCTTCCACATCGAGGAGCCCCGCACAGGTGGCCTGGCCAAGCGGCTGGCCAACCTCATCCGGCGTGCCCGAGGTGTCCCCCCACTCTGATTGTTGCCCTTTCCAGCAGTTGCAGCTGCTGTTTCTCTGGGGAGGGGAGCCCATGGGCTCTTTCTGCCATTTGCTCTCCTTGGAGTTGGCTTTTGAACCAAAGTTCCCTGGACCAGGTCAGGGCCTACAGCTGTGCTGTCCAGTACAGGAGCCACAAGCCAAATGTGGCATTTGAATTTGAATTAACTTAAATTAGAAATTCATTTCCCCACCTGTAGTGGCCAGCTCTATATTGAGGTGCTCAGTAAGCAAAAGTGGGCAGTGGCTGCTGTATTGGACAGCACAGAAAAAGACCTCACTGCAGAAAGGTTGGTTGGCAGCGCTGGCCAAGGTGATGGGGTGTGCTGCCGGGTGTGTGTCAATGTGTGGTGGATGGAGTTTACTGTTTGTGGAATAAAAACGGCTGTTTCTTTGATTCTTTGCCTCTTATCCTTGAGTCCTGGGAAGAGCTGGGGACTGGGGATTGTTTGCTGGGTGCCTGAACAGTACCTCCTGCCCTATGCCCGCAACCCTCTCCACAAAACAGAAAATAGAACAAAACAAAACCCTACCTCCTCCCACCTGGCTGGAAATTTCTTCTCCTGATCTGCTCCCCCGTCCTCCCCATCCCCATCTGATTGTGATTCCCAGAACTCCCTGAGTTGTTTGGGAGTGTTTCTGAAAGCATAATCCATGACCATGGAAATGAATCATCCTACTTCTTGGGGGCCTTGAGAGCCCGTCCCCATCAGCAAGGGTAGAGTGGAGGGGCGGGAGAGCTCTGGGTGGTGGGTCTCTAACTGGAGTGTGCATCGGAGTCATTGGGGGCACTTGTGAAAATAATGTAGGTTCCCAGGGTCCAGATCCTACTAATTCAGTTGGTCTGGGTGTGGCCCAGCCTTTGACTTTTTAGCAGGCTCCTCAGGAGCTCGTGCTGTGCGCCGTCCTCAGACCACCCCAGGCTTTGAAGCCAGGCTCATTGGATTGAAGCCCGCCCCGCCCACCTCCTTTGCTGGTTACATAACCCTGGATTCCTGTAAAACAAGCCTTTAGGCGGGTGCCTCCCACTGCCCTCATCTTCTGTCTTTTCCTCTGGCACACTTGGCATCAACTGTGTGTTATTTGCAGTTCCCCCCACCTCCCACCCCACTCAGTTCTCCCATCATAGTGGTTTGGCCTAGAACGCCCTATTCCACCAACCATGCACACCTCTCAACTGCCTGGTTCCCTCTTACAAAACCAGATGAGGCTGGCCGGGCGCGGTGGCTCACGCCTGTAATCCCAGCACTTTGGGAAGCCGAGGCGGGCAGATCACGAGGTTAAGAAATCAAGACCATCCTGGCCAACATGGTGAAACCCCATCTTTACTAAAAATACAAAAAAAATTTAGCTGGCATGGTGGCGCACGTCTGTAGTCCCAGCTACTTGGGAGGCTGAGGCAGGAGAATCGCTTGAACCTGGGAGGCAGAGGTTGCAGTGAACCAGGATTGCGCCACTGCACTCCATCACACACACACACATACACACACACACCAGATAAGAAAAGTTGCTCCCTCCAGGAAGTTTCCCTTGACGTGCCAGGCTGCTGTCCTTGCCCCACGCCTGCTACTTTCAGATTGCCTTGGACTTACACATGTTCCTTGTCCTGGCTGCTGTCCCTTCACTTTCACCAGATGGTGTGCTTCCTGGAGGCACAGGTTCTGTCTTTCATTAAGACTTGACCCATCTCAGGACATGTGAGTTCTCAATCAGCAAACGCTAAATGTATTAACTGGGTATGGGCTATTCTGGTTTGGGATCTGGGATCCAAGATAGGGATGGGCAAGGGGCACTCTAGAAGCTCCACATGTGTAAGTGCAGCAGTCTTAACACAGTGGCACTGGTGTCTGTGTAGCCAGCATAGATGGGCTGTGTAGGCTCCTTGAAGGGTTTTAGGAGCCCTTAGCACATGCGGGTGGTGTGTGTGCATATGTAGGAAGGAAAGGTAGTGAGCTAGTCTAGACCATGGGCAAAGGCAATTTGTTCAAGGTGCTTTTACTTGAGTTTACTTCCAAAGCAGTAAAGAAGCAGACTGTAAATGAGACAGGAACACAGGTGGGTAGATACACAAAGCTAAGTGGTCTGTGTAGTGTGCCTAGCGTGGGATGCAGCATGCATAGCCAAGTCAGAAGAGCACAGAGTTGTGGCCTGGTTCTCTTTTATACCCGCAGCCCTGTCAGTACCTAGAAACGACCTCCACTACCATGCCACGTGTAACCTATGCTCTGGCAACACCCACGTATTTCTAGATCAGACCTCCTCCCTGGATCTTGGATTCATTTACCTAACTGTCTACTTGCTTTCTCCATTTGGATGTCTAAAGACATCTCAAATTGAATAGCTCCAAAACCGAGCTTCTGATGTGCTCCACCCCACCCCAAATGTGCCCATCCATAGTCGCCTCATCTCTGTTAAAGATAACTTGTATCTTTCCAGGCACCCAGGCCAAATACCTTTGAGTCATCCTTGGTTCTCTCTCACATCCTGTTTGCACCCTACCTTCAGAATAAATCCAGAATCCCACCCCTTTCTACCACCTCCACTATTAAGTTATCAGTGAGGTTTTCCCTGGCCATACCCTATTTCAAATTGCTAACCTAGAATGTTAGATTCACCTGGGGAACTGAAAAAATCCTGATGCCCAGGCTTTACCCAAACCAGTTACATCAGAATTTAAGGTGGGACTCACAGAGTCTTCAAGTGACACCAATGTGTAGCCAAGCTTAAGAACTTGGTCTTATTTTTAAAGTAGTATGAAAACTTACTTTCTCTCCTAAGCATTCTAACAATGGATACTTTTTGGAATAAGACTATGTAAAATAGGGAACTCACTTTTAACTTTATAACAATTTATGTATTGTTTGTCTTTTAAAAACAAAAGTATATGTTGGGTATATAATAAAAATTTGGGTCGGGCATGGTGGCTCACGCCACGCCCAGCACTTTGGGAAGCCAAGGTGGGTGGATCATTTGAGGTCAGGAGTTCGAGACCAGCCTGGCCAACATGGTGAAACCCTGCGTCTACTAAAAATACAAAAATTGGCCGGGTGTGGTGGTGGGTGCCTATAGTCCCAGCTACTCGGGAAGCTGAGGCAGGAGAATTGCTTGAATCCGGGAGGTGGAGGTTGCAGTGAGCCGAGATCAGGCCACTGCACTCCAGCCTGGGTGACAGAGCGAGACTCCATCTCTAAATAATAATAATAATAACAACAACAACAACAACAATAATAATATAATTTGGTGAAGATTTAATTAAATCAAATTGGCATCTGGGAGGTCTGGCCCCAGGTCTTCCCCCAGACTGAATGGTGACCACAGGTGAGCCCTTTCAATATCTGGGCCTTGGATTCCCCCTGAGGTGAAAGTGACCGGGTAGCCTGTTGGAGTCAGCCCTGTCCCATAGGCTATGGGTCTCAGGGTCCTCTTTCCCAATAACACCTCAGCTCACTTGGGGTATTTTCTGAGCTGGTCATGCCCACCAGGCAGATGGCAAGGCAGGGCGCAGAAGCTGCTGAGCTCCATGGTGCCAAGGGCTGAGAGTTCTAAGCCAGGGCTGGGAGGCTGGAACTTATACCTGCAGAAAAAAAGAGTCCCTATTTCCACAGGCCAAAGGAAGTATCTTGTTTTTGATTTCTTGGAAGAGGAAGCACACTGGGCAAGGGGTATGAGCCAGGATGAAGTGGACTCCTTGTCTGGAGGTGGTGCTACATACCTTGGAGGGGCTCATGGGAGCTACTGAGAATGTCCCCTAAGTCAGTATTCCTGCCTCATCTGAAATGCCAGTCTTCAGCCTCATCTACTGCACACTTGAGTCCATGAGATTTTAGAGTGGTAAGTGACCTTTGGGGTCTCAGTTTTCCTATCTGTAAAGGGAGTGGGCTGGACAATGAACAGCTGTTCTCCATTCTTTTGTTATTGGTTCCCATCCAGAGCCTCCCAGCTAGTTGTCTCAACATCCCAGGGGAGAAAGCATAGCTCTTTGTCCATTGGTTTATTTATTCAGTTTAGGAATAATGAGTTTATTGTTTTATATGAATAACCATACTTATTTTAAAAGATCAAACTAAACTAAATAGTACAAACAAGTGAAATCTCTCCCCACAGTCTACTATGGTGCTGTGCAACAGAAATATAATACAAACCACAAATCGAATTTTAAATTTCCCAGTAGCTAGTCTAAAAAGTAAAAATAGGGTCCAGGCACAGTGGCTCACGCCTGTAATCCCAGCACTTTGAGAGGCTGAGGTGGGCAGATCATTTGAGCCCAGGGATTTGAGACCAGCCTGGGCAACATGGCAAAACCCTGTCTCTACTGAAAATGAAAAATTAGCTGGGTGTGCTGGTATGTGCCTGTAGTTCCAGCTACTTGGGAGGCTGAGGTGGGAGGATCATCTGAGCTCGGGAAGTTGAGGCTAATAGTGAGCTGAGACTGAGCCACTGCACTGCAGCCTGAGTGACAGGGAAGGAGACCCTGTCTCACAAAAAGAAAAAAAGAAAAGAAAAGAAAAAAGAAAAAAAACAGGTAAAATTAATTTAATTACAGTTTATTTAACTGAGTGCAGTATATCTAAAATATCATTTCAATATATCATTAATATGAAATAAAAACTAATGCAATATTTTACTTTTCTTTGTATTAAGTCTTTGAAATCTGGTGTGTACTTTAACATTTATAGCATATAACAATTAATATTACCCATACCTCATGTGCTCAATAGTTGCATATGGTCAGTGGCTACCATATTGGATATTAATGCTCTATCATATAAAGCAACTATCAGTAACTTCAGGATAACCTCATCAGCATTTTGTTAGATTAACAAAAATAATTCTACAAAAATGAAGAGTTTTTGGATATTGTTTTCCCTGAATTTTTGCATATGTTCCTTATACTTGAAGGACAATCTTATGGGGTAAAAAAAATCCTAGATAATATTTTCTTTTCTCCAGGACAATTATGGACTTAGCTTCACTGAATTCTGCCAGTGAATGTTGTTATAGTGCAGCCTGAATGTTTTTCTCTCTTAAAGGTGATTTTTTCCCTACATGAATATCTAAAAATATCATTGCTTATCCTCAAGTTTCAGTAACTTAACAATATTTTGATATCATTCTGCATCATTTTGGAAAAGGAGTGCTTTTTCAGGCTGCATGTTTTTTAAAAGGGAAATTTTCCTGTATTATATCTTTGAATAAGTTTTCTGTTTCAATTGTGGACTTTTCTATTGAAGAGACATTAATTATGTCAGATTATCTTCACTTGTAAGTAGTTGTTAGAACCATGGGCACTGGAGTCAGATAATTTGAATTCCAGCTTTGTCATTCAATATCAGCATGACTTTGCACAAGGCATTTAATATCTATGTACCACAGTTTCTATTTGGAGATAATAGCGGAAACTACCTGTGTTTGGAGTCCCCAACACCACACTCAGGTTTAATTCTCTAAAAGGACTCATAGGACTTAAGTTTATACTTGTTACACTTAAGTTTACAGCAAAATAAATAAAATAAAATAAAATAAAATAAAATTGTTGTTTTTTTTTTTTTTTTTTTTTTTTTTTTTTTTTTTTTTTTTTGAGGCGGAGTCTCGCTCTGTCGCCCGGACTGGAGTGCAGTGGCCAGATCTCAGCTCACTGCAAGCTCCGCCTCCTGGGTTTCCGCCATTCTCCTGCCTCAGCCTCCCAAGTAGCTGGACTACAGGCGCCCGCCACCTCGCCGGCTAGTTTTTGTATTTTTAGTAGAGACGGGGTTTCACCGTATTAGCCAGGATGGTCTCGATCTCCTGACCTCGTGATCCGCCCGTCTCGGCCTCCCAAAGTGCTGGATTACAGGCTTGAGCACCGCGCCCGGCCAAAATTGTTGTTATATGTAAGTTTACAGCAAAAAGATACGGAAGAAAATTAACAAAGAGAAAATATGCATAGGATGAAGTCTGGAGGAAACCAGGCGCAAACTTGTGAGTGTCTCCTCCCTAGATAGTAGCAGAGGATGTGTTTAGTCCCTCCAGCAATGATGCATGACAACACATGCAAAGTGTTGTCAACCAGGCAAGCTTACCCAGGCCTGGGCTTCTCAGCTTTTTGCTGAGGATCATTCATAGGCATACACTGCCTGCATGACCTACCTCAGTTAACAAAGCTCCAGACCCCCAGAGAAAAAGGGGGCATTCACCATAAATCATTGCTAGTGTACACTATGTGGACTAACTGGTACAGTGTGGCCCAAGGCTTCAGGCATGCAAAAAACTTTCACTTTCATCATCCAGAAGAGTCTATGAGCTCAGTTCCCAGGAGGAGGCCAAAGATCAGTCCTGAAAACAGACCTTTCTAGGAATGTGTAGGGTTATAACAACCCAGGCCTGCTGAGTTAACCCTTACCCCAATACTACCTTATAGGATAGTGTTCATTAATATAGTCAACATATATCTATATTTAAAATACTTAATGTCAATAATTAATATCTGACACATGATAAACTAATATATATATATATATTTTTTTTTTTTTTTTTTTTTGAGACGGAGTCTCGGTCTGTCACCCAGGCTGGAGTGCAGTGGCCAGATCTCAGCTCACTGTAAGCTCCGCCTCCCGGGTTTATGCCATTCTCCTGCCTCAGCCTCCCGAGTAGCTGGGATTACAGGTGCCGCCACCTCGCCCGGCTAGTTTTTTTTTTTTTGTATTTTTAGTAGAGACGGGGTTTCACAGTGTTAGCCAGGATGGTCTCGATCTCCTGACCTCGTGATCCGCCCGTCTCGGCCTCCCAAAGTGCTGGGATTACAGGCTTGAGCCACCGCGCCTGGCCCATGAGCCACCACGCCCGGCCCGTTAAACTAATATTTAAAAAAATAATTTGACTTTTTTTCCCTCTTTCTAGGCTATTGAGATTTATTTATTTATTTAAGATGGAGTCTCTCTCTGGTGCCCAGGCTGGAGTGCAGTGTTGCAATCTTGGCTCACTGCAACCTCTGCCTCCTGGGTTCAAGTGATTCTCCCACCTCAGCCTCCGTAGTAGCTGGGATAACAGGTGCACGCCACCGTGCCTGGCTAATTTTTGTATTTTTAGTAGAGATGGGGTTTCACCATGTTGGCCAGGCTGGTCTCAAACTCCTGACCTCAGGTGATCCATCCACCTTGGCCAACCAAAGTGCTGGGGTTACAGGCGTGAGCCACCATGCCTGGCCCAGGCTATTGGTATTTACTATCCCCAACTTTAATTCTATGCTAGCAAATTGATTTGTAGCTCTGACTTGTTTCCTCCTTGATATTTTCAATTTATTTGCAATTTTTTTAGTGGTGTTACCTAGATCTCCAATTTATTTCCTTAATACTCATTTTAAGGGTCTTTTATGTTTTTATTTTAAAATATTTATTTATTTATTTATTTTCAGAAATGAAATCTTGTTATGTTGCCCAGGGTGGTTTTGAACACCTAGCCTCAAGCAATCCTCCCACGTTGGCCTCCCAAACTGGGATTACAGGTGTGAACCACTGAACCACTGAGCCCAGCCTAATGTCTTATTTTATTAAAGTTTTTGTTTTTTAAGCTGAAAGCCCTCCTGGAAATTTTTCCTCTTCTCAGATTTTCTTCTGAATTGAGTTCTTTGTGTCTATTTCCTTTCTCCAATGTCCTTTCCTTTCTAATTTTCTTCTTTTTTTCCTTTCTCCCCTCCGTCCCTGCTTTATTTTCTTTCTTCCTTATAACTGCATGTAGTGTGGTGCATAGCTACTCTGTCATTTCCCTTCATCTTCCTCATGCTCAGTTTGGGCAACTCTGCCCTGTCCTTTTGCTTGTTCTAATTGGTGTCAATATATTCTCTTTGGTTTCCTTCTCACCATATCTGAGCTCTATTGTTATTGTTACTCCCATCCCCTATCCCCAAATTGCAGTCTGAAGTTTGCTTCTATATACTTCTGTGGAGCCTAAAGTCATGGAGTTGAGGGAAGAAAGGAATGCTATTGGAGATGTCCCTTGACTATGATGGGCAGTCTGGGCTCTGCTCTCTGGAGATTTTCTTAAATTCCTGGAACCACAGTTGGCTTCCTCTAGTGACGGGCTATTCCATTTATGAGAAAGTTTCCCTGGAGCTTTGGATCAGTCAGTCAATTAGACATTTGAGCCTTGGGGAATGGCAAGCCTTGGTGGACTTTTTATCTCTGCTGAGATCCTAAGAGCTTGGGTAGTAACAAGGCACTTGAATTTTCTGGGGATTCATCTTGACTTTTGCATGCAGTTTTCTAACACTTCCCTCCAAAACTCATATTAAAATTTAATCCCTAATGCGGCAGTACTGAGAGGTGGGGTCTTTAAGAGGTGGTTGGGCCATGAATGGATTAATCCATTCACGGATAAATGGATTAATGGATTGTCACAGGAGTGGGACTGGTGACTTTATAAGAGGAAGACAGACAATTTAGCATGCTCAGCCCCCTCACTGTGTGATGTCCTGAACTGCCTCAGGACTCTGCAGAGGGTCCCCACCAGCAAGAAGGCTTTCACCAGGTTCATCCCCTTGACCTTGGACTTCCCAGCCTACAGAACTGTGAGAAATAAAATTGGTTTTTAATAAATTACCCAGTTTCAGGTATTCTGTTAAGACACAGAACAAGAAGCCTACTCAGTTGTAAACAAGAGCCATTTCTTATGGAAAAGCAAGTATGAATCAGAGTGGAGCCAAGAACCCAGGCAATAGCACTGAACCTCTGGCAACAGGTACACAATTCAGTTTCAGAATTGCCAGGGCTCAGTGATTGCTCTGAACTTCCCCTTTTAAAACAGTAGTGAACGTAGTGGTTTCCTGTGCCAATCTCGCCATTGCAGGTTGGGAGCATGTGAGGCAGAAAGCATGTCTCTTTAATTCACAGGTTTTCAGATGGAGAGAAACTCTACCCGTGGAACAGACCCCAAGACGCCTCTTTGCAGCTGGACTTGATGTAGATAAGCTCCAGAAACTGGAGCTGAGTTTGATGTCAAAATAGGATGAGGTGTTTGTTTGTTTGTTGGTTGGTTGTTTGAGACAAACTCACTCTGTCGCTCAGGCTGGAGTGCAGTGGCATGATCACGGCTCACTGCAGTTTTGACCTTCCAGGCTCAAGCTATCCTCCCACCTCAGCCTCTTGAGTAGCTGGGACTACTACAGGTGTGTGGCACCATGATTGGCTAATTTTTTATTTTTTGTAGAGATAGGGTCTTGCTATGTTGCCCAGGCTGGTCTCGAACTCCTGGATGCAAGTGATCCTCCCACCTCAGCCTCCCAAAGTGCTGGGATTACAGGCATAAACCACTGCACAAGGCCACAATTTTTTTTTTTTTTTTTTTTTTTTTTTTTTTTTTTTTAGTGGGAAGTAGGGCAGCAGGGGTAGGTCGGGGGATCTTGGAGGAAGTTATTATATTTTACATATAGGAAAAATGTTAACTACTCTGTCTCAGTTTAAAAACATGTCTGCAATTTTTCTGGCACTTGTCCCATTGTGAATTGGGGTCAATCCCCTCTTTGAATCTGGGCTGACCTTGCTGACTCCATCATGATCAGTAGAATGTAGTGGAAGAGATTCTGTGTGATTTCTGAGGCTAGGTCAAAAAAGGCTATGCTTCCATCTTGCACTCTTGGGATGCTGGCTCTGGGGGATGCTGATGTCCATGTGAAAAGTCTGACTACCCAGAGACCACTGCTGAAAAGAACATGCAGTGGACACTGGTCAACAGTCCCAGCTGAGTTTAGCCTTTTAGTTTAGCCTTTCTGCCAAGGCCCTAGACATGTGATTGAAGCCATCCTGGGTCCTCCAGTCCAGCCCAACCCAGCCCAGCCCAGCTGGGTACCACAAAATGACCTCAGACATGGCCACAAGAAGCAAAAGAATTCTCCAACTAAGCCCTGCCTGAATTCCAGAGCTAGAGAATCCACGTGCATCAGAAAATAGTTGTTGTTTTATGCCACTAAGTATGGATCCTGTTAGGCAGCTAAATGGAACAACTGGTGAGAATTTTCAGGACTTTTATATTATTTCCTCTTTCTCCTGCACCTCTTCTGGGACAGAGCAGTTGGGGATAGGACCCGTGATGGAACACATCAGGATATTCTATATTTTTCTGTTGCTACTGCTTTTTGAAGTTTATGGAATGAGGTTCTACTGTTTCCCATGGTGGTTTACTGCTGCTGATTTTATTTTTTATTTTTTGCCTGTTTTTTTTTTCTCCTCTCCAAGTCAATAGAAATCGGAGAATGAACATTCTGTAGTATAACTATCCTGCCATCTTCACTTTACTCAGTGATATTGTTTGGATTTGTGTTGCCACCCAAATCTCATGTCAAATTGTAATCCCCAATATCGGAGGTGGGGCCTGGTGGGAGCTGGTTGGATCACGGGGGCAGATTTCCCCCTTGCTGTTCTCCTGATAGTGAGATCTTATGATATTTGATTGTTTAAAAGTGTATGGCACCTCCCACCTCTCTCTTTCTCCCACTCCTGCCATGTAAGACATGTCTGCTTCCCCTTTGCCTTCCACCATGATTGAAAGTTTCTTGAGGCCTCCCCAGCTACACTACCTGTACAGCTGGCAGAACCGTGAGCCAATTAAACCTCTTCTTTATAAATTACCCAGTCTCTGGTAGGTTTGTTTTGTTTTGTTTTGTTATTTTTTTTATTTTTATTTTTTGAGACAGAGTTTCGGTCTTGTTGCTCAGGCTGAAGTGCAATGGCACGATCTCAGCTCACTGCAACCTCTGCCTCCCAGGTTCAAGCGATTCTCCTGCCTCAGCCTCCAGAGTAGCTGGGATTACAGGCATGTGCCACCATGCCCAGCTAATTTTGTATTTTTAGTAGATACGGGGTTTCTCCACGTTGGTCAGGCTGGTCTTGAACCCCTGACCTCAGGTAATCCGCTCTCCTCAGCCTCCCAAACTGCTGGGACTACAGGCGTGAGCCACCGTGCCTGGCGTCGGGTAGTTCTTTATAGCAGAATTCTTTATACCATGCAAGTTCTTTATACCATGGAGAATGGACTAATACACCCAGAAGTCTATGTTTTAAATGAAAACTTAATTTTAAATAGTACAAAAATATTTTTAAAGTTTATTTTCTTACTCATAAAAATAACATAAGAGATTAAATACGTCATATTAAAGAAAGAAAAAGAACGCCCATGTTCTTACAACACGAATACAATACCTGTTACCATTTTGTTTCTCTTTCCCCTACATATCATTGTTTTTTTTTCTGTTGATTGAATGCCCTCCCCTCCCCAAAATTTTTTTGTCTTATTAGTTAAGCCAAACCACAAATAAGTATCATTTACGTGAGACACTGTGCTAGGTGCTGCTGGTACAACTGAGAATATATCAGATACAGTCCCAGCCCTTTTTGACTTAGAGTCTAGCTGGTGAGGTCATTTACCAAATAATGAAGCATAATCATCCCATAAATACAAATTATGGTGTTATAAAGATAAAAAGAGGGTACTCAGAGAGAACTAAGGGGGTACAATTTATTTTCTTATTTTAAAAATTCTTTCAGATTCAGAGAGTATGTGTGCAAGTTTGTTACACGGGTATATTGCATGATGCCAAGGTTTGGGCTTCTAATGATACCGTTGCCCAAGCAGTGAACATAGTACCCAACAGGTAGTTTGTCAACCTTTGCTCCCCTCCCTCCCCTCTTTTGGAATCCTTAGTGTTTGTTGTTCACATCTTTGTGTCATTGTGAGGGTGCAATTTAGATACAGGCTCAGGGACAGCTTCTGTGAGAAAGTGACCTCTAGGCTGAGCAGAAGGAGCTGGCAGGAATGTGGAGGGAAGACATTCCAGGTGGCAGGGAACAGCTCCAATGTGGGGAGGAGCTCCCAGTGACGGAAGAGGCAGCCTTGTGGCCAGAACTGGTCAGCAGAGAGAGGGCCTGAAAGAGACCTGTGTGGCCATGGTAAGCCCATTGGTGATGAAGCCAGGGGCACCAGGTGGACCTGGGTAAAGGAGTACAAATTTCTTTTTTTTTTTTTTTTTTTTTTTTTTGAGACGGAGTCTCGCTCTGTCGCCCAGGCTGGAGTGCAGTGGCCGGATCTCAGGTCACTGCAAGCTCCGCCTCCCGGGTTTACGCCATTCTCCTGCCTCAGCCTCCCGAGTAGCTGGGACTACAGGCGCCCGCCACCTCGCCCGGCTAGTTTTTTTGTTTTTTTTTAGTAGAGACGGGGTTTCACCGTGTTAGCCAGGATGGTCTCGATCTCCTGACCTCGTGATCCGCCCATCTCGGCCTCCCAAAGTGCTGGGATTACAGGCTTGAGCCACCGCACCCGGCCAGGAGTACAAATTTCACATTCAGAAGAATCAGAATCGACTGAACGCTTTTAGGCTGGTGGAGACACGATTAGCTTCCCTTCCTTCCCCCATGCAATATTTACTTTTCACTGAGGTGTAATATAATGTATACAGAAAAGAGTGCCTAAATGTATAACCCAATGAATTTTATAGGACATTACCAGCACCCCCTCCACTCATTACCCTACAGTAACCACTATCTTGACTTCCAACTATTTGCCTGTTACACTTTCTATGTAAACGCAGTCATGCAGCAGGTGCTGTTTTCTATCTGGATTTTTAACTCAACGTTATGTTTACGATGTTCATCCGTTCATTACATGTAGTTGTAGATCATATTTCCTTTTTTAAAAGATCGCACTGGCTGTAGCATGGAGAATGAGCAATTTCAAAATTAAGGAAAATATTAAACAACTAAGAATGGAAATAAAATTCAAGTCAATTTCAAAAAGAAACACAGGGACAGATTTTGCCAGACACCTGGTACATTTTGTTCGTTACTATATCTCCAGAATTTTCCTACCTCTTTCTCCAAATAAAGAGAATATTTAAAAGTTTTCTTAAAAACCCTGATATATAACATTGGCAATGTTCTCTACAGTTTGCAAAGTGTTTTCTTAATGATTTTCTACTTTGATCCTGCAAAATCTTATGAATGCCAGTACCATTTCCCTTTTACAGAAGAAACTGGCTCAAGAAGGTGAGACATGATGCTTTGTAGGTGAGGAATTTCCTCAGATGTCACCATCCCCGTCCCTGAGAATTGGAATTTCAGGCGGGGGCGAGCTGCTGGCTCTGCGGGCAAACTCGCCCTATCCCACGCCGCCAAAGGGTCCACGCTTTCCAGCTGCGTAACACGGCCTGGCCCCGAGCTCTCTGGGCCGGGGGCAGATGCTTTCGATTTGCAGCTCCCAGGGCAGTGGTGCCCTGGGACGCCCCGTGGATTTTCACGGCTTCCCGGGTCTAGGATCAGGACAGCTCCGCCTAAGGGAGCGACCCAATCTGAGAGTTCGCCGCCCCCGCGTGGTCAGACATGGGAATGGCAGCTTCTGAAACTGTGTGTCCTGCGTTTCTGGGGCTCACCAGATGCATCAGTCTCGTGGGACCCTGAAACTGTGGTGGTCTTGCCTCTGCCACAAGATAATGTGGGCTTGGGTCTCAAGATAATGTAGGCGTGGTGTCCCATCTTTGGCATGAGTCCTACCCTTTCCAAGTGCAGTGGTGGCTGATTCAGTGGTGGCTGATTCAGTGGTGGCTCCCAGGGATATGATAGGCAAAGGAGGTTCGGTCTCTGCTCTCTGAAATTAGTTCTGGGCTCAGGAGGGAGGTGCAGGTGGGGCCTGGGGCTTTTCATGCCTGATTTCCCGCTACCCCTCTGGCTTCCTCCTATTCCTACATCCAAGTTAACTCTGAGACCTGTGGTTCCCAAGAAGACAGTCGATGTGGGGGGATGGCAAAACCAAGTACCAATTATAACTACAAGGAATAATATAAAGCAATTATTCCATTTTGTAGATTGGTATCATCAGCTTCTTGAGAAGCCTTTTGTGTAATTTATTGCAAAAACCACTACTTTAAGGACAAAAATCCTTAATTTTAAATGCTACAAAATTTAAGAGCTCGTTTGGGTTGATGCAGGCCCCACAGTTCTCTATAGAGCGATCACTGATGAGTGTATGTGAGCCAAATGCACAGGAGCTTATTCTTGAGAGTTCTCAGGAATTCTCTGGAATTATGACAAGCATATCAACCGCTTCATCTGGGGGGGCTCCATTTGGCATTTTACAGGGAGAGTTGGGCAGTTCTCTTCTCAAGGCAAACAGATCTTACAGTGGCATTTATCCAGATAAATATGAGAGCCGTGTGGGACTGGCTGTATGATGACGGGGATATCCTCCCACTGAATATGCCTATTACCCAGGTCATGGTAAATTTGGGGATTTAGGGGGCCCCTTTTACATGGGTGCCCCTCCCACAGAATCATACAACTGTTTGAGAAGGCTTCTCAACTTGCCATCCCTCATGGGTCTTATAGATACCACTCCCTGCTGGGAACCAGAAAAGGTAAAATGGTCTGGGGGTAGGAAAAAAATAGTTCCTAGGACCAGAACATAAAATGTACAGGTTAATAGAATTATTAAATTTAAGATGTTTAAACAGGCTTTATGTAAGGTATTTGTAATCCCTTTACCTAAATATCTTATGAAAATGGGTATTGTGCAAAAATTAGTCATAGCATGTTTAAGTAAAGTTCCAGCAAAGCAACTAAAAAGGGGCCTATATAGCCCATCACTCCCTGCTGCATTTTATGCAATAATCAGGTCAAGTATATAAGACTAAAACTCACTTTGCACACAAATCGGTCTTACTATAATTTCTCTTTAATAGATAAAAAGGGGCTAGAGAAAGAGAAATTGTTTCAAAGGAAAAGTGTAACACTTGATACTAGATTTCAGCCCTCAATTTTTTTTTTTGAGTGCAGACTGAATCATGTATTATTTCTTGGCTGCAATAATCCTCTAGAGAGTACCAGATTATAATTTTTCTTCATATCTTTAGTTGGTGCCCTATTGGATGGAATAGGTTCCCTTTCCTGTTCTAATCCACAAATACTTTTTTTTTTTCTTAGACAGAATTTTGCTCTTGTCACCCAGGCTAGAGTGCAATGACATGATCTTGGCTCACTGCAAACTCCACCTCCTAGGTTCAAGCGATTCTCCTGCCTCAGTCTCACAAGTAGCTGGGATTACAGGCACCTGCACCATGCCTGGCTAAGTTTTTGTATTTTTAGTGGAGACAGGATTTCACCATATTGGCCAGGCTGGTCTTGAACTCCTGACCTTACGTGATCCACCCACCTCGGCCTCCCAAAGTGCTGGGATTACAGACGTGAGCCTCTGAGCCTGGCTGGTGTAAGTCTTTTGACTCTTGGTCCCTTATCCATAGGGAATCCCATTAAGGAACAGGATGGACTGGGGGCAGGCAGCCATGGCATCCCGGCAACACTATGGGACATCACGAAGATTTGCTGGCCATTGATGTTGCCTCTGGCAATTCTTGGCCAGAAGCGGGAGAATGTAAACCAAAAATAAAATTCTAAGCTCCCCTCATCCCTCACCCGCCACCACAACCATCTAAATGAGCTTCCTCCTCGGCCAGAGCACTCCTAAAATTTAACCTGAAAGACTGATTCAGGCCATGACAGGAAGTGGGGGTCGGGCATGCCTCATTAGACTCTCCGGCATTAACATCAACACAGACCTTAAGCCCAATAAGAAACATGTACAATCTATTCTCTCTGAAGCCTGCTACCTGGAAACCCCATCCCCCCACTCCAGTTGTCCCACCTTTCTGGACCAAACCAATGTATTTCTTAAATGTGTTTGATTAAAGTCTCCTGTCTTGCTGAATCCCAACCACGTTGGGCACACATTCTCCGGATCTCTTGAGGGCTGTGTCCCGGGCTGTGGTTACTCATATTTGGCTCAGAATAAATCTCTTCAAATATTTACAGAGTTTAACTCTTTCCATGGACATGGGGGAGCACCTGTTGGAGACACAGCATCTCATCCCCCAGACCTGCTGAATCAGAATCTGCGTTTCAAGAAGATACCAGGCAGTTCGCAGACATATGCACATTTATGTTGACCAAAAGAGTCCAACTCTGTAAAATATTTGAAGAGATCTATTCTGAGCCAAATATGAGTGACCAATGGCCTGTGACACAGCCCCAAGAGGCCCTGAGAACATGTGCCCAAGGTGGTCAGGCTATATAGCTTGGTTTTATACATTTTAGGGAGACATAAGACATCAGTCAGTACAAGTAAGATGTACATGGCTTTGGCCCAGGAAAGTGGGATAACTGGAAGCATGGGGTGGGGGTGCTTCCAGGTCATAGGTGGATTCAAATATTTTCTGATTGGTAATTGGTTGGGAGTTTATTTAAAGACCTGGAATCCACAGAAGGCATAGAAGGGAGTGTCTGGATTAAGATAAGGGGTCACAGAGACCAAGGTTCCTATTATGCAGATGAAGCCTTGAGGTAGCAGGCTTCAGAGACAATAGATGGTAAATGTTTCTTATCAGACTTAAAGAAGTGCCAGACTCTTAGTTAATTCTCACCTGAATCAGGCAAACAACCTGGAAAGGGAAGGGTGTTCTCTACAGAATGTAGATTTTCCCCACAAGAGACAGTTTTGCAGGGCTATTTCAAAAATACGTCAAATAAATATATTTTAGGGTAAAATACTTTGATTTCTTTCAGGTCCTGCTCTCTGACACGTGGTACTATGCCAGAGTGAGGCTGAAATTTGGTATCCTATTGCTAGTCTGTTTTGTTAGTCTTAAGATCTCTGTTTTAATGTTACTGCTGGTCAGTCATGCCTGAATTCCAAAGGGAGGTGAGTGCAATGCGGCGTGTCCAATTCCCCCTTCCCATCATGGCCTGAACTAGTTTTTCAGGTTCTTTGGAATCCCCTTGGCTGGGATGGGGGCTGCATTCCATCGACTGGGGGATTTCAAATTTTATTTTTGGTTTACAACAGTAAGCAAAATGCTTTCCTGAGTCCTGAGAGTCATTCTAGTGAGTTATGCAACTTGAGGGGGGATTGTGGAACACTGAAATTTATATAGTCAATCAGTCAGAAATGTGAGTGACTCCTGGAATTTGCAGCTTGTATCTGAAGTGAGAGCAGGTCTTGTGGAACTGAGCCCTTAATCTGTGAGGTCTGTGCTGTAAACCAAAAATAAAATTCTAAGCCCCCTTCCCATCTGAATGGACCCCTCCTCTTGGCCAAAGGCATTTCAAAGTTAACCTATAAAACTAGTTTAGGCCATGATGGAAAGGGGGAGTTGGACATTAACACTAACATGGAACTTTAGCTTTTAAGAAGCGTTTACAACCTATTCTCTTCGAAGCCTGCTACCTGGAGTCTTAATCTGTGTGATGAAACCTTGGTCTCCACAACCCTTTACCTAACCCAGACATTCCTTTCTATTGATTCCAGATCTTTAGATAATAACCAATTGCCAATCAAAAAATCTTTGAATCCACCTGCGATCTGGAAGCCCCTCCCATCTTTCTGAGCCAAACCATTATACATCTTATATGTATTGATTGATGTCTTATGTCCCCCTAAAATGTATAAAATCAAGTTGTAGGCCGACCGCCTTGGGCACACGTCATCAGGACCTCCCCTGAGACTGTGCCACAGGCACGTTCTTAACCTTGGCAAAATAAACTCCAAAATTGAGACTTGTTTCAGATACGTTTGGTTTACAGTGCTAACTCAGGAATTAGTGTCAGAAGTGAATTAATTTGTGGACACCTAGTTGGTGTTGGAGAATTTGTTGGTGTTGGAAAAGATACTGTTACTGGAAAGAGGTCCCAATCCAAACCCCAAAAGAGGGTTCCTGGACCTCATGCAAGAAATAATTCAGGGTGAGTCCATAGAGTAAAGTGAAAGCAAATTTATTAAGAAAGTAAAGGAATAAAAGAGTGGCTACTCTATAGGCAGAACAGCCCTGAGGGCTGCTGGTTGGCTATTTTTATCATTATTTCTTGATTATTTGCTAAACAAGAGGTGGATTATTCGTGAGTATTCCGGGAAAGGGGTAAGCAGTTCCTGGAATTGAGGGTTCCTCCCCTTCTTAGATCATATAGGGTAACTTCTTAACATGATGTTGGCATTTGTAAAGTGTCACGGTGCTGGTGGGAGTGTCTTTTAGCATGCTAATGCGTTATAATTAGTATATCATGAGCAGTGAGGACGACTAGAGGTCACTTTTGTTGCCATCTTGGTTTTGGTGGGTTTTGGCCGGATTCTTTACTGCAACCTATTTTACCAGCAAGGTCTTTGTGGCCTATACCTTGTGCCGACCTCCTGTCTCATTCTGTGACTTAGAATGCCCAACCTTCTGGGAAAGCAGCCCAGCAGGTCTCAGGCTTATTTGACCCAGCTCCTATTCAAAATGGAGTCACTCTGATTCAAACGCCTCTGACAGTACCCCGTATTCAGTATTAGGAAAAAGCTCTCCCGACTCACTCATCCCTGTTCTTTGGTGGCTAAGGTGAGGCCCAGGAACAGGGGAGAAATGCGTTTGGGTAGTTCCTCCCCAAGACCCTTACCAGTTATCTGTATTTTAAGAATTCTCTGGCCAGGTGCAGTGGCTCACAGCTGTAATCCCAGCAATTTGGGAGGCCAAAGTGGGTGGATCAACTGAGGTCAGGAGTTCGAGAACACCCTGGCCAACATGGTAAAACCCCATCTCTACTAATAATACAAAAATTAGCCAGGTGTAGTGGTGCATGTCTATAATCCCAGCTACTTGGGAGACTGAGGCGGGAGAATCGCTTGAACCCAGGAGGCAGAGGTTGCAGTGAGCCAAGATTGTGCCATTGCACTCCAGCCTGGGCGACATAAGTGAAACTCCATCTCCAAAAAAAAAAGAAAGAAAGAATTCCCAGTAGAAGCCAGATTCTTCAATGATTGAGTTGTGGCTTAATGGTAGCTTGTCCTGGCTCCACCACTTACTAGCTGTGTGATTTGAGTAAGTTACTCATTCTTAGTTTCCTCATCTGTGCAGTAGGGATGCCTGCCACACAGATTCTTTGCTCATTTTTTACTAAAATGTCTTATTCTCAAAGACTTTGTCTACCTACCTGCTTCCTCCAAGGCAAAAAAATCCAATATGAAATCATGATTTTATTTCCCCATTCTAAAAATTAATCAGAAGGATCTGGAACAGCCGAAGCTGCCTGAGGCACCTGTAGGCAGAGAGCAAGAAATGTGTTCTGTATTCTGAGAGTTTGCTGGAGGTTTGCTCAAGGCCCAAGGTGTGCTTCTCCCAGGCTGTTGGGATATTAGTAATAACTCCAGGCCCTTACTCTCTTATGTCTCGACTACTATCCTCTCGAGATTTTTTAGTGTCTTCAGGCTGGTGAATCTCACAGCATAAGACTGCTGCATGTTAGAGCTAGATTCCTAATAAAGAGGTGCCCCATGGTCAAATACACATTTTTCTAAGGAGCTTAATTATCCTCATTCTATTCAATGACTACAGATGCCCCCACTACCAGTGAGCATCAGGAGATTAATTCATTTGACAAATATTTGCCAAGTACCTACAAGGCATCACTCTCCATGAGCCTCACTTCCTGTGGCTTTGCTGAGTTTATAAGGTCTCTCTGGCTTTGTGGTTCTGGGGTTGAACCACATGTGAGGTGAGAGTTGGGCATGGTGGTACCATCCTGGGCAACAGAGCAAGACTCCATCTCTTAAAAGACATCTAGGGTGAGGGAGGAGTAGGGGAACTGAAGTCCTCTGCTGAGTCCTTGGGCTACTTTCTAAATTACACATTCTGATTGCTCTCTGCTCCTGCAATGCCCACAGCCTTCTTCCCTCCTTCCATCTTCATGGGCTGAGGCCACTCCAGGGAAATCCTTCCAGAAGGAAGGTGAAGAAAGTGATGGGGGTTGGAGGGAGAGGTCCTGGGAACCAGCAATACCTGCAACTGGAAGGAGCTGTAATCGCCCAGGGGGTTCACCTTGCCCACTGCCTAGACAGAGCTGATTTATCAAGACAGGGGAATTGCAATGGAGAAAGAGTAATTCATGCAGAGCCAGCTGTGTGGGAGACCAGAGTTTTATTATTACTCAAATCAGTCTCCCCAAGCATCCAGGGATTGGAACTTTTAAAGATAATTTGGTGGTTAGGGGCTTGGGAAGTGGAGAGTGCTGATTGGTCAGGTTGGAGATGGAATCACAGGGGAATTGAAGTGAGGTTTTCTTGCTGTCTTCTGTTTCTGGGTGCGATGGCAGAACTGGTTGAGGCAGATTACCGGTCTGGGTGGTGTCGGCTGATCCATTAAGTGCAGGTTCTGCAAAATATATCAAGCACTGACCTTAGGTTTTACAACAGTGATGTTATCACCAGGAGCAATTTGGGGAGGTTCAAACTCTTACAGTCAGAGGCTGCATGACTCCTAAACTGTAATTTCTAATTTTGTAGCTAATTAAGGCAGACTGGTCTCCAGGTAAAAAGGAGATGTTTTTTGGAAAGGGCTAGTATCAATTTTGTTGCAGTCAAATCACAAACTAAATTCCTTCCTAAGGTGAGTTCTGCCTATGCCCAGGAATGAACAAGGACAGCTTAAAGGGTAGAAGCAAGATAGAGTTGGTTAGGTCTGACCTCTTTCAGTGTCATAATTTCCTCAGTTATAATTTTCGCAAAGGCAGTTTCACAATCATGCCATAAGTCCTCCCCACTCCCCAGGTACCTGGCTTGTGCTGATCCCTTAGTCCACTTTTCTATCCTCTTCTCTTCCAGTCCCAATCCAACTGTGCTACAAAGCTCATATCCAGGGCCAACCCCTGAGAAACTTCTCTCGATCCCCTAATTGGAAAAAATAATTCCCTCTTCTGACCTCCCATGTTGAAACCATTTATAGCATGTTAGAACTCGATTCCTAATAAGGAGGTGCACCATGATCAAATACACTTTTTTCCACGGAACCTAATTATCCTCATCCTATTCAATGACTGCAGCACCATCCCCAGCACCAATGAGCCTGAGCAGATTAATTCATTTGACAAATATTTGCCAAGTACCTACAAGGCATCATTCTCCATGAACACATAGCTGTAAAGAAAACACAGCAAAGGACCCTACCCTCTGGGGGAGGCAGGCAATAGAAAAATAAGGAGATAATATGTGGGTCATGACAAGCATTTTGAAGACAAAGTAGTGGAAGGGGATAGGGAGTAATGGGGGTAAAGGAGGTGCTGCTCTTTTATGTAGACCGGTCAAAGAGCAGAACCTGTAGAAAGTAAGTGAGCATCGTGACCAGCTGGGAGAAGGGCAATGTAGGAAGAAGACGTCATTAGTGCAAAGCCCCCAGGAAGACTGTGCCTGATGTGTTTGCACCGCAGTGTGGCTGGGGCTGAGTGGGTGGGGCGGGGGAGTGGAAGATCATGCAGTCAGAGAGGCTATGGGGACAAGACTTATAGGACTGTAAAAAACTTAGGCTTTGTAAGAGAGATGGGAAATGACAGGAACATCATGATCTGATTCAAATTGTCACAGGATCCCTCTGGCTGCAGTGTGGAGAGTGGCCTGTAGGGGACCAAGGGTGGAGACAGAGACATGAAGTCTGTGGCTGAGTGAGTAGGCTACTGCACCAGTCCAGGCAAACACTGAAGGTCTGTGTATATGTGTTGTTCCCTTGGTCTGTCTCAGGTCTCTTGAATGGTAAGAATGCTTTGCTCTGTTGAAGATGATTCTGTTCTTTATATAAGTAATTAAATGTCTTTCCTTTGCTGTTTCCTGATACCTAAATGCAGTAATATATGCTCATGATAGAAAACTTAGAAAATAAAAAAAGCATTAAAAAAGTAAAGATTTCCAACTCATACAACCCAAAGAAAACAGATAAATCTTTCTACTTTAGAGCTCTAAATGTACAGGAACTCATTGACTGGATCATCAAAAGGTGAAGAGGGAAGAGTAGCAACCCCAGGTAGAGCTACGCAGCAGGCGAGGCTGCCCTCAGGAACCAGAGCCTTCCCTTTCCTAATGATTTCTACTCTGTGGCACCCACTCTTCCCTCCTCAGGGCTCTGGTGTTACCCTCCTTCTGGGTCTCCATCAAATCTGCTCTCAGCAAAAGATCCAGCTCATTCATCCACCCCCAAGGGACAGGGCTTCACCTCAGGACAAGGGTGAGATTAATGAGGTCTTGGACACAGAATTTAAGAAGTCAAAAAACTCAGTCATCAAGATAAATCACATTCTAATGCAATGGTTTAAAAAATTAAAATTAGGCCGGGTGCGGTGGCTCAAGCCTGTAATCCCAGCACTTTGGGAGGCCAAGATGGGCGGATCACGAGGTCAGGAGATCGAGACCATCCTGGCTAATACGGTGAAACCCCGTCTCTACTAAAAAAATACAAAAACTAGCCGGGCGACGAGGCGGGCGCCTGTAGTCCCAGCTACTCGGGAGGCTGAGACAGGAGAATGGCGTGAACCCGGGAGGCGGAGCTTGCAGTGAGCTGAGAGCCGGCCACTGCACTCCAGCCTGGGTGGCAGAGCAAGACTCCGTCTCAAAAAAAAAAAAAAAAAATTAAAATTAATTTTAAAAGTCCATGAACAAAATTTAAACATTTAAAATAAAGACAGGGTCCAACCTTGCACCTGCACAGTCCTGCCTTGCTCTCTGCACTCTAACCCAACCCTGCTCAGCCCAAGAGCTTTGGATCTAAATATGAGTCATTCCAGGGACTTCAAGGTCAAGTTAAAGTGTTAATCATCTACCAGAATGTGATTTCTAGCTTCAAAAAGAAAACACCTTCCACATCAATGCAAATCTTCTCATTTCACCAGGTTTTTTTCCCCCCTCTGTTTACCTGATGGTTTACTAAAGAGGTGAAGAAGTCTGTGGCTGAATGAAGACATTGAATAATTGCAGAGACTTAAATTCCAATCTTAAATATTCATCAAGATATTTTACCTTTTTTTTTTTTTGAGATGAAGTCTCAATCGGTTGTTCAGGCTGTAGTACAGTAGCAAGATCTCGGCTCACTGCAAACTCCGCCTCCCAGGTTCAAGCAATTCTCCTGCCTCAGCCTCCTGAGTAGCTGAGACTACAGACACATGCCACCACACCCGGTTAGTTTTTGTATTTTTAGTAGAGACGGGATTTCTCCATGTTGGTCAGGCTGGTCTTGAACTCCTGACCTCAGGTGATCCACCCACCTCGGCCTCCCAAAGTGCTGGGATTACAGGTGTGAGCCACCGCACTTGGCCATGCTGGTTGTTTCCGCTGCTTGCTGTGTAGACCTCTGTGATGACCATCCTCTTAGTTGACCCTCCTGTGTCTAGGTAGCCCCTCCACCTACCTTCTACCTGGAGCCTTCCTTCCCAGGTCCTTCTTCAACACCAGCTCCAGGATCTGCAAGACCTTTGGGTATGGCCTCTGCAGAAGGAAGGAGAACCACTTCCTGGAGAAGCAGGAGTGAGCCAGGATCTGCTGTGGGAGAGAGCTGGGACCCCAGGGCGTGGGGCAAGGCGAGGAGCAGGTCTGGAGGGAAGATCTGAGGCAAAGAGGTAGAGTTCACAGGCCCTACACCCCTTGCACCTGCACAGTGTCCCTCCTCTGATGCTGAGGCTCTCGCTGCCTTCCGAGGAGGAAGTGGCGATGTGTCCTGTGAAACCACAAACTTAACACATTTTCCAAAAGCCCACTTGGCAGGAGGTCACTGCTAGAAGCACCCCTGAAATAATCTGAGCCATCTTACCTGTTCCCCTTTTTCAGATGGGAACACTGAGGCAGCCACCCTGCAGAGTGAGTCTGCAGTGCTCCCGAGCCACCACCACCCAGGCAAGGCAAACTCACTGCCTTCTTGTCTGTCACCTTGACTGCAGGGAGGACCAGGGATGCTCATTTCTGGGAGGGTCTAGGATCTGCCAGCTGCACAGTGTCCAAGTCAAGGGCTTCAGCAACGAACAAATTCCTTTCTCTTTGCAGAGAGCCTGTCACCTGTGCTGCCTTAAGATGCTGATGTCTGAGGATGCCCCAGACAGGGCCTGTGGCTATCTTCTGAAATAGTGCAGCACCTTCTCTGCTTCCTCCTCAACCCTCTCCTTCACAGCAGAACTCTGCCTCCTTCCTGTCCCCATGGGCTTGTTTCAGCCCTGTATTTGATAAACTGAGCACCACAAGAACACAAACCACATTCCTTTGTTCTTTCATCACGTTATCCCCAGCACTTAGCACAGTGCCTGGCACAAAGGAGGCAGTCTGTAAATATTTGTGTAAAGAATGAATAAATGAGGGCATGAGCACATCTCCTTTGCCCAGGATGGATGACAGGCTGAGGGTTTGAATCCAGGACTCTCTGACCCCAGCCCTCATTTTCACTGCATCCTCACCTTCATCCTCTACTCTCCACCCCCTCACTGGGTTCTTTGGGGATGGCAGGGGTGGAGTTTCTGGCGTCCAGTTCTGAGCATCAGCGCTGCCAAGCGGTGGTGGCAGGGGGGAATTCATGAAAGAATCCCCCTCGCTCCCTGTGCTGTTGGACATTTTTCCTTGTCTGTGTAGGTTCAGGCTTTGTCTCTCTGGCCTTATACAATATTTAAATACATTCATTTTCCAATTAAATGAACTGGATTGGATCCTGTTGTTTGCAACTAAGAATCTTAATATTGGGTGATACTTCCCAATATTTTGCAGAACAGCATCATCACCACTTTTCCTGCCATCAGACTGGGCTCTACCAGTTGTAAGAAAAAAACCCATTACAACACCTACCTCTTTTTTTTGTTTTCTTTGAGATGGAGTCTCGCTCTGTTGCCCAGGCTGGAGTGCAGTGGCACGATCTCGGCTCACTGCAAGCTCCGCCTCCCAGGTTCACGCCATTTTCCTACCTCAGCCTCCCGAGTAGCTGGGACTACAGGCGCCCACCACCACGCCTGGCTAATTTTTTTGTATTTTTAGTAGAGATGGGGTTTCACCGTGTTAGCCAGGATGGTCTCGATCTCCTGACCTCGTGATCTGCCCGCCTCAGCCTCCCAAAGAACACCTACCTCTTAACACAAAAACCTGAGTGATGTTTCAACATTAAAGCTTTTTTTTTTTTTAACTTTTGGGCCAGGTCAGATTTACGGGTAGGTTGTTTTCCTGGACCCTCTGGAGGAGAAGGGAAGGAGCATGAGTGTCAATTGTCTGCTTATCCAAGAAATCCCCTTCCCTGAAGTTGTGTGTGTGTGTGCGTATCTCTGTGTGTATGTGTGTGTGTTGTGGGGTGGTGGTGGCAGTCTGTTATTTCAGTTACAGCAATAACAACTACCCATTTAGTGGACACCAGCCATGTAGCAGGCTCCATGCTTCGCCTTTTACGTGCATTATTTTATTTAATTCCCAAGAATCCTGTGAAGGAAGGTGCTTTATTGTCCCCAGTTTACAGAGGGGGATATGGAGGCACAGTGATATCACGTAACTGGCATATTGTTTTCCTGGAGCAACTAGAAAAAAGGACTAGAGACTGACTGGTTTAGACAACTGGAATTTACTCTCTTAAATTCTGGAGGCCAGAAGTGTGAGATCAGGGTGTCCACAGGGCTGCATTCCCTCTGAAGAAGCTGGGGAAGGATCTGTTCCAGGCCTCTTTCCTGGCTTCTGGAAGCTCCTTGACTTGTGGTCACATAAATCCAATCTTCACATAGCGTTCTCCTGTCTGTCCCCTTTTTAAAGACACCAGTCATATTGGATTAGGGCCCACGCTGATGACCTCATCTTAACTTGATTACCTCTGTAAAGAACCCATCTCCAAATAAGGTTACATTCGGAGGGACCTGGGGGTTACCACTCCGGTAGCTTTTTTGGGAGGACACAGTTCAACCCATAACAGCAGATAAATGGCAGAACCCACGCATATGCAACAGACCCAAAGGCTTCATCCTTTGGGAGGAAGATTGTGTAAATTAAGAGCCCAGACTTTCCAGCCAGGCTACAAGAGTCCAAATTCTGGGTTTGTCTTAATTTGGGAATTTGGGGATCTAAGAAGCAGCTTATTAGGCAAAGTGGGCATGGGGGTGAGAAAGGGTGAGGCATCAAGCCCCTCATCACTGTTTGTGACTGAGCTTAATCCCATCGGGAATGCTGGGGCAGGGCCAGACAATTCCTCACAGCAGCTATCGCCCCCTTTCCCTAGGAGAGGAAGTGTTTACGCACCAGTGGAGCTATTCGGGCACCAGTCTCCGTATGGACTGAGGGTTTCCGGCTGATCTGGGCCTGGGCCCTCCTTGTGTGGCTTCCAAGGCAGCCCTCAGGCAAAGAGATGCAGACACTAGCATTTGGAAATCAGCTGGCGGCACCGAAGGTGTCAGGTCCGGGGTAAGGGTAGGGCACATATCTTCTGCCACACTCTGTATGTGGCTTTGAACAAGTGATTTAACTTGTATGTGTACTCCGTACCTGTCTTCTCCCCGTGTGGGGTTGTTGTGAAACTAAGTGAATTAACACATGCTGAGCCCTTGGACCATGTAATGACTGCAACTTAAACATTAACTGTGATTATTATTGACTAAATGATACTGCCCCCTACTGGAAAATGAGTGACCTGGACATCACTTAGAAACACTTGTGCTGGACGGCATTTGGGAGGGAATCTGATCCAACTTCTTAATTTCACAGATGAGGAATTCAGACCTAAGAAAGGGAAGTATCTTGCCCAGTGTCACCCAGCTAACATATATGATCATTATAATAGACAACCCAGGCAGCCTCATTCACTTGTTCATTCATTCACTCTCATGTGTGTATATAACTATACACATATATAAAACAGACATGTATATAACAAATATGTATATATGTATTTTACATATTTATTCATATTTATATTAATATATAATTACATATACACATGTGTGTATATGCACATGTGTATATATAATTATATAAATATGTATATAACGTATAATTATACATACATATACACATGTATATAATTATATACATATATGTGCATATATACACACATATATGTATCACTAGTGTTTGTAAGTGATATTGGGCCACTCATTTTCCAGTAGGGAACAGTATAATTATATACATATATGTGCACACATATACATGACATATATGTTTTTAGAGACTGGGTCTTGCTCTGTCACCCAGACTGGAATGCAGTGGTGTAATCATTGCTCACTGTAACCTTGAACTCCCGGCCTCAAGCGATCCTCCTGTCTCAGCTTCCCCAGTAGCTGGAACTACAGGTGTGTGCCACCATGCTCAGTTAATTTTTTAACTTTTTTGTAGAAACAGGGTCTCTTCATGCTGCTCAGGCTGGTTTGGAACTCCTGGCCTCAAGCAATCCTCTGGCCTTGGCCTCCCCAAGCGCTGGGATTATAGGTGTGAGCCACCACGTCAGGGCTCACTCCCAATATTAAGCACCTGTTTTGTGATAGGCACCTGGAAAACAGTAATTACCAAAATGGTAGCCTCCAAATTTGTTTGATCCCTCACACCACCCATATCAGCAAAAGGTTTTTGCTTTGCTTTGCTTTGTTTTGTTTTGTTTTGGAGACAGGGTCTCACTCTGTCACCCAGGCTGGAGTGCAGTGGCATGATCTCAGCTCACTGCAAACTCCATCTCCCAGGTTCAAGCAATTCTCCTGCCCAGTCTCCCGAGTAGCTGGGATTACAGGTGTCCACCTGGCTAATTTTTGTATTTTTAGTAGAGATGGGGTTTCACCCTGTTGGCGAGGCTGGTCTCGAACTCCTAACATCAAGTAATCTACTCGCCTTGGCCTCCCAAAGTTCTGGGATTACAGACGTAAGCCACCATGCCCGGCCCAGTTGAAGGTTTTTGAGTGTGCAGTTCCCATATTTATAAGTATATGCATATTGTTGTACTAATATGTACACTATAGGTATTCAATAATATAAATTTTAATAAAGCGTAGGCTAGAAATGAATAAACTGAAGTTTCTAAATATTTTCTTTCTGTACCACAGTGCACCTCACTTAGGAGTTGGCTGGACGAGAACAGGGGAGGCAGAGGAATAGTTTCAGCAGCACAAAGGCAGAGGGAGCCCTTAATCTCACCTGAAGAGGTCAAAGCTGGCGTCGCAGAGGAGGCAGTGCTCATCTTGGATTTTGAAGGATGAACTGAATTTTATCAGGTAGAAAGAAAGAGGAAAACATAAGCTTTTGATCATGGCAAAGATGTGGACATTAGAAAAAGGATTCTAATTTCCTTTACCTCCCACCTCTCCAAAAGGAGTATTTGTATTGGTTTCCAAGTAGCTGTTCTGCATCATAGGATACCCCAACTTATTCCTCAAAGTTCACCCAACCCTGAATATAGGTGAACCTGGAGTGCCCTTGGTGGGTAGAAGGGGAAGGGGAGTTACCTAGGAGAGATGGGGGAACCACCTCATTTGCATGAGAACTGTGCCCTTCTCCCCTGTGGCCTGAGTTTCCTTCTACCCTCTGCTCCATGCAGCTCATCAGGAGAGAACCCACTACCTTTCTTACCTCTAAGAAACAGAGCCATGGTGGGGAGTGACACAGGTGTGTGCATATTGGGATGAGAGGGGGATTTGGTGCTGGAAGAAGAAAAGTTGGGAAAGGCTTCTGAATAATGAAAACCCAGAATTTCATAGAAGTCAGCTCATTAATCAGGCTTAGCTTTCATACTTTCTCCAATGGGAAGCTCACCTCGTCTTGGCAGCAGGTTCCAGCTGATAGCACTCATTATTAGAAGAGCACTCTTGTTTCCCATTAAACCAGTATATAGGCCAGGCATGGTGGTTCATGCCTATAATCCTAGCACTGAGGTGGATGGATTTCTGGAACCCAGGAGTTCAAGAGCAGCCTGGGCAACATGTTGAAACCCTATCTCTAGGGCCGGGCGCGGTGGCTCAAGCCTGTAATCCCAGCACTTTGGGAGGCCGAGACGGGCGGATCACCAGGTCAGGAGATCGAGACCATCCTGGCTAACACGGTGAAACCCCGTCTCTACTAAAAATACAAAAAACTAGCCGGGCGACGTGGCGGGCGCCTGTATCCCCGCTACTCGGGAGGCTGAGGCAGGAGAATGGCGTGAACCCGGGAGGCGGAGCTTGCAGTGAGCTGAGATCCGGCCACTGCACTCCAGCCTGGGCGGCAGAGCGAGACTCCGTCTCAAAAAAAAAAAAAAAAAAAAAAAAAAAGAAACCCTATCTCTACAAAAAATACAAAAATCAGCTGGGCCTGGTGGCACGCACCTGTAGCCCCAGCTACTCAGAGGCTGAGGTAGGAGGATCACCTGATTCCGGGAGGTGACAACTGCAGTGAGCCGTGATTGTGCCACTGTACTCAAGCCTGAGCGACAGAGTAAAACCCTGTCTCAAAAAAAGAAAAAAAGATAAATATGTGTCCCCTTTGCCCCTGGCCCTGCATTTCCACATGGGTCCTGACTACTCCCAAGAAGCCCACTAACCAGGTCAGCTGTCTTTGTACTAAGACAGTTCTGCAGAGATTGAGAAATGGTAATCAAAGTACTTCCACCTCCCACAAAGTGTATTTTAGGTTCTTGTGCAACATTTTGCTAAGTCCTCTCCACAAGCTTTCAGATTCTTAGGATTCATAGTTAAGGGAATCTCTCTTTTTAAAGCTCCCTAAGATTTCTGCAGAGGCTGCCAGATGGTAGCCCCCCTTGTGAGGTGTCCCTCACTGGGGACGGGGAGAGAGGCAACTGTAGGAAGAGGAGGGTGCTCAGTAGGGTAAGAGCTCCTGAGTCACCCCCTGCCTTGCCTCCCCCAGTTAAGCAAGAGCGGTGGCAATGGTAATTCAGAAATAGAAAAGAGGATGGCTGAGAGGAGGGGGTAGGAGGTAGGTGGTGGGCAAGGGTCCAAGGCTCATGAAGGTATTTCTGAGGATGCACCACTCTTCAAGTTCATTATTAGACCTCCCAGCTGCAAGGCATCATGGGAACAATCTGTTTGGAATCCAGTGGGTTCCCAACCAGAGAGAGGTTCTCTCCAGCTCCTCTAGGTGGAGCCCCTTTGACAACGCATTCACACACCTGCCTCCAAGAAGATGGGGGCTGGAGCTTTGGAGAGCATAGTCTAACTGCCTCGCTGCAGATGAGAAAACTGAGGCACAGAGTGCTGGAAGAGCAGGGATTGTTAAACAAGTGAGGACGTAGACTCGGCATTAGATAGAGCTAGTTCTCACTCACTGCCTTGCGGTCTTGCATACATTTCTCAACTTCTCTGAACTTCAGTTTTCTTATTGATAAAATATGGATGATGACAATACCTGTCAATATCTCCAGCCAGAGACCACTAGGAATACCCCTCTTCCAAGCTGAACTAGAAGTCGAACAACGTGCGTTTATTACTCACTACGGCGAAGGAGAATGCAGACCTGCGTGATCACACAATTACATCTCATTAAGAGGATGTTAGAAAGGACTTCTAGGACTCAGGCTTGTGTTAGTTGATTTGGGGGACAGTTGAAAGAAGCAGGCTTTGCTCTGCATCGGATGCTGTCAGGAAGTGCAGCAGTTCTATGACTGGGTATCTTAATAAATCTTAGCAGTAAGAAGGGATGACTGGATGGAGGTTAGAGCTGTAAGAAGAGCAGCAGTTGGTAAAGAAGCAGCCAATGTTCATATTAGCCAGGGGAGAGGGCTGCTTGGTTATTTTTGTGGCTTGCTCATATTTTGTCTGTGTTCAAACATGATTATAGTTTAGGCAGTTTTGGTTTTGATCTGTCATGGGCAAAGCATGGCCTTATCTGACACTGATGTTTTGCAAACTTGTTCATGTTCAGCAGGAGAACATCAAGGCCCGGCTGAATGTCAGGACAGCTCCTGGAAGTCAGGTCTGCTCTTTTCTTTCCTTCCTCCCTCTTTTCTACCTTCCTTCCCTTCTTTCTCTTTCTTTCCCTCCCTCCCTCCCTCCTTTCTTTCTTTCTTTCTTTCTTTCTTTTCTTTCTTTCTTTTTTTCTTTCTTTCTTTCAGGTCTGCTCTTTTCTTTCCTTCCTCCTCTTTTCTACCTTCCTTCCCTTCTTTCTCTTTCTTTCCCTCCCTCCCTCCCTCCCTCTCTCTCTCTCTCTCTCTCTCTCTCTCTCTCTCTCTCTTTCTTTCTTTTTCTTTCGACAGGGTCTTGCTCTGTCACCCAGGCTGGGGTGCAATGGTGTGATCTTGACTCACTGCCACCTCCACCTCCTGGATTCAAGCGATTCTCATGCCTCACTCTCCCAAGTAGCTAGGATTACAGGTGCATGCCATCATGCCTGGCTAATTTTTGTATTTTTAGTAGAGACAGAATTTTACCATGTTGGCCAGGCTCAGGTGATCTGTCTGCTTTGGGCTCCCAAAGTGCTGGGATTACAGGCGTGAGTCAGCCTCTGCTTTTTTCTCATGTTGAGCTCATGTAATCATAGTGATAATTAAATGCTATGATATTTGTGAAATTCATTGTAAAAGTACATGGCAGAATAACTTCTCGATAAATAGTGCTTAGATGATAAAAGTAATAGTAGTAGGCCGGGCGCGGTGGCTCAAGCCTGTAATCCCAGCACTTTGGGAGGCCGAGACGGGCGGATCATGAGGTCAGGAGATTGAGACCATCCTGGCTAACGCGGTGAAACTCCGTCTCTACTAAAAAATACAAAAAAAAAAAACTAGCTGGGTGAGGTGGCGGGCGCCTGTAGTCCCAGCTACTTGGGAGGCTGAGGCAGGAGAATGGCGTAAACCCAGGAGGCAGAGTTTGTAGTGAGCTGAGATCCGGCCACTGCACTCCAGTCTGGGCGACAGAGCAAGACTCCATCTCAAAAAAAAAAAAAAAAAAGTAATAGTAGTAATATTCATTAGTAATAATAATGAATAAGTTTATAACAGTGTAATGGAAAAGAGCTTGGTACTAATTAGAGGGGTTAGGCTTTAGTAGCTATGACTATGTGACTATTTAGTAGATATTACTGTGTGACCATAAGCAAGTCACTTCACTTTTCTGAGCCAGTTTCCTTCTCTGTAAAATAGGGAAAAAAGCTTGATGTGGTGACTCATGCCTGTAATCCCAGTACTTTGGGAGGCTGAGGCAGGTGGATCCCTTGAGGCCAGGAGTTCCAGACCAGCGTGACCAACATAGCCAAACCCCATCTCTGTGGGATATCTAGGCACAGATGTTGAGTAGACACTGATTTATCCATGCACTTGTTCAGCACACATTTCTCAGAAAGGGTATTTGGTGATTGAAAGTGAGACCAGACTCCATGGATTCAAATCTGACTTTGCCAATTTACCAGTTGTGTGAGCAAGTCATTTCACTTCTCTGACATTATTGATGCATCTGTAAAACGGGGTTGGTAATAACAGCTCCTACCTCTTCGGTTGTTACTGAGGGATGGGAGGTTAATACATGCATAGACTTTGGAATAGTGCCTGCACTCAGGAAGGACTCAATAGCCATGCTATGATTGAGTGCCGACTGTATGTGCTGGGCACTATTCTAGGTACTGCATCACAGGAGTGAAGGCAGCACACAAGCTCCCCACCTTCCTGGAGCTGACATTTCAGCTGGAGAGAATAATAATTGAGTGAGATAAGTTTCAGGTGGTGGTAACTGCTATGAAGAAAAGAATTCAGGGAGGGAGGAATAGCATTGGGAAAAATACCTAATGTAAATGATGGGTTGATGGGTGCAGTGGGCCAGCAGGGCACATGTATACCTATGTAATGAGCCTGCACATTGTGCACATGTACCCTAGAACTTAAAATATAATTTAAAAGAGAAAGAAAATAACTCAGAGTACAGGGTGAAGTCTAGGCAGGATGGCTCTGAGTGGAGTGAAGGAAGGAGCCGTGTAGGCCTCTGGTGGATGCAGAAGAAAGAATGAATGCAAAAGTGCTAAGGAAGGAACAAACTTCCTGCATCGCAGAAAAAGACAGACAGGAGCTTGATCACAGCCATGACAAGGTATTTAGACTGTAATTCCAGGTACAGTGGAAACCACAGAAAGGCTTGGAGCATGAAAGTAACGTGATCTGATTGAATTTTTAAAGGGTCACCAGCTGCCGTGAAGAGAAAGTAACACACCAAGAATGCAGAGAGGTCTGGAATGGATAGAGATCTGAGATTTTTCACCCAGATGGAAAATGGTACAGCAGGAGTGGCTGACATTGCCCAGGGAGTGTATGTAGAATCACAATGACAGGAAAAGGGCAGTTCTGCTTTTGCCTTACCACGTGACCCTGGAGCGTATCACCTGTCCCTCAGTTCTCGTTTACAACAGAAGGTGGCACCAGATGTGATAATTCAAGCATCCCTTTTAACACTCATGTAATCATGTAATGCTGCCAACAAACACTGCCACAAGGATCTGTTTTACAGTTATGCTCCTTAGAAGCATTTATGAAGCATTTCACACAAATTCTTCTAGTACTTGCTGTGAATGCAGCCTGCCCCTGCAGGGCCTGTGCTATGCTGCCTGCAGGGCCTGTGCTATGCTGCCTGAACTTGGGATGCCAATTCAGCCTCTGTTTTCTCCTCTGTAAGGTGGAGATGATAAAAATCTGCTCTACTCACTTCTCAGGAGTGCATGAAGTATGACATTAGAGAAACCCCTGGCGAACAGGTTTTGTTTTTTTTTTTTTTTTGAGAGGGCGGCATGGAGAAGGGGTTTCTTTCTTTCTTTTTTTCTTTCTTTTTTAAGTTACTTTACATCACAGACTTTTTTTTTTTTTTTTGAGTCAAGAGTCACTGTTTTTTGAGTCACTCCGTCACTCAGGCTGGAGTGCAGTAGCGTGATCATAGTTCACTGCAGCCTCGACCTCCTGGGCTCAAGCATCCTCCCACCTCAGCCTCCTGAGTAGCTGGAACTATAGGCACATGCCACCACGCCTGGTTAACTTTAAAAAACTCTTTGGAGAGACAAATTATGTCCCCCAGGCTGTTCCCAAACTCCTGGGCTCAAGTGATCCTCCACCTCAGCCCCTTGGCTGATTCTTTTGTAACTTTCTTCCTTGTGTGTAAATTTAAGTGTGTTACCTAAATTGTTACTATTTGATTTTTCAGGTTTAAGACTTACCACTATGGAAAACGAGGACTTGGTTTTCTTTTCCACCTGCCTCCATGCCTTTTACAAACCCTTTCTATGACTCATCCTCCCAGTGAAGTTATACTATAATGTTAATCAGATCAACAGCCGATATTCACGTTTAAAACCAGGTTTCCATTTCTGGACTTTTCCCCATACCTGTTGAGATGACACTACATATGGCTTCCTTCAAAAACTAGAAGCATCTGGGAAATGGAGAATTCCAGCATTGCTTCTCCTTCTTAGGGAGGTGGTGTTATGGATAACAGAGAGTTAATAGCACAAGCTTTGGTGTCAGAAGGACTAGAGTGTAATTCCTGGCTTTGCTGGTCCTGGCTGCAAGACTCAAGCCAGTTGCTCTCTCTGCCAACTTTGGTTTCTTCACCTATAAAGAGCTGTGAGGTTGTGGCTGGGCACGGTGGCTCACATCTGTCATCCCAGAACTTTGGGAGGTCAAGCCAGACAGATCACCTGAAGTCAGGAGTTCAAGATCAGCCTGAGCAATATGGTGAAACCCCATCTCTACTAAAAAAATACAAAAATTAGCCAGGCATGGTGGCGTGCGTCTGTAGTCCCAGCTGTTTGGGAGGCTGAGACAGGAGAATTGCTTGAACCTGGGAGGCGGAGGTTGCAGAGAGCCAAGATCGTACCACTGCACCCCAGCCTGGGTGACTCTGGCTCAAAAAAAAAAAAAAGCAAGAAAGAAAGAAAGAAAAAAAGAGGTGTGAGGTTGCATGGAAGCATCTTAGGCACGTGCCTGAAACATAGTAAATGATCAATTAAAATGAGCTCTTATATTCTGCCCCCATCCTGCAAAGAAAATAACTTTTATTGAGAGATTACTCAGTCGGCACATAATACCGCCTTATTTCTTCTTCCACCACACTCACTGCATTTTCCCATGCTACAGAGGAAAACAAGGCATTCAGAGTGGCTCAGCGACCTGCTGAGGTCACACAGCAATAAGAGTAGGGGAGCAGTGGAGTGCACCTGTAATCCCAGCTACTTAGGAAGCTGAGATGGGAAGATCCCTTGAGCCCAGAAGGCAGAGACTGTGAGATTGCGCCACTGCACTCCAGCCTGGGTGACAGAGCAAGATCCTGTCTCACAAAAGAAAAGAAAGAGTAGGGGCAGGATTCCCACTGAGGATCTGCTCATCTGACTTCTGGAACAAAGAAGTGGAGAATAAAAGAAGTGGAGCTCAAGGCCCCTGATGTATGGCCCAGAAAGTCTTTCTTGGACTGGACTGGGGACTGGCATGTCCTAGCTGGCTGGACCTCACAGGGCACACATGGAGGAGACTCAGCATCTGGAAAGTAGGGTGTCACTCCCTATTCGTCTTACCTTGAGCTAGCTCTCCTGTGAATTTTGAGCTTCAGTGCACAATACATACACGATCTGAAAAGCCTCAAGCTGCAAATCTGGTTTAAAGAGGTCCTGTGTGAGTTGTGTCTCCAGAAACTTGGCAGAAATGAAGTCTTTCTGGAGGAATCTACCTTTGAGGTCTCAAAGAATTCCCACAGGATAAAGTTCTAAGGCACCTGAGCTCACAGTCAAAAATTACAAAATAAAAGGGAAGCAAGGCCTGGTAAGTGAGAGTCAACTGAAATGACAGAGAATGCAACAACACCCACACAGCCTAAGATTCCCAAGGACAGAAAAACAAGAATGTCAAATAAGTATGTTACATATATTGTTCAGGGATGAACACATATGTGGCTAAACTGTAACACAAAGCAAAGAACTGACAAGAATAAATTTTAAGTTGTTGGCTCTGAGGGGGAAGGAAAGGGAAATGACATCATAGGAACACAGAAAGATTCACAGATCATATTAATATCCTGACAGCAAGCGCCCACACATCCACCACCCACGTTAATTTCACAAGTGTTTGCTGTATTGTTATTCTTTGTATTTTCAACATGTCTTATAAATATTATTTTGCTGTCTACAGTTTCATAAACACAATAAAAATATAGCTTGGGGGGCCGGGCGCGGTGGCTCAAGCCTGTAATCCCAGCACTTTGGGAGGCCGAGACGGGCGGATCACGAGGTCAGGAGATCGAGACCATCCTGGCTAACACGGTGAAACCCCGTCTCTACTAAAAATACAAAAACTAGCCGGGCGACGAGGCGGGCGCCTGTAGTCCCAGCTACTGGGGAGGCTGAGGCAGGAGAATGGCGTAAACCCGGGAGGCGGAGCTTGCAGTGAGCTGAGATCCGGCCACTGCACTCCAGCCTGGGCGACAGAGCGAGACTCCGCCTCAAAAAAAAAAAAAAAAAAAAAAAAAATATAGCTTGGGGCTGGTTCATTCTGATTGCTTGCATGAGTGAGTCCACCTTCTCCTTAACCACCAGACTTCTTATGTTGGGTAAATATACAGTTGCACAATTTTTTCCTCCTTTTTCTAAGCTGGGTGGAGAATGTCTTCCCCATGTGTTTCCAGTAAATTCAGATGTTGCTTTCTCTGCCCATACTTTCCTCAGGCAGAGGGAATACATTCCCCTGCTGGCTGCCTAGAACACTTGTTTAAAAACCAATCTCTTATCAGAACTGCCTGTTTCCTTGTCCGTCTCCCCTACTGGGTCACTGGGCCTCAATGGCTAGGGCTATGTCTTAGTCATCACTGTGTCCCCAATGCCTGGCCCTCTGTAAGAATCAATATGTATTTGCTACATGAGACCCAAACTCACTGCCAACCCTCCTGAACCATTTAACTAAAATGCATTAGTTTCTTTCTGCAGTTAGAGTCCAGGCCTCAGAATACACTGAGGGGCCAGGAGCAGTGGCTCACATCTGTAATCCCAGCACTTTGGGAGGCTGGGGTGGGAGGATCGCTTGAGCCCAGGAGTTGGAGACCAGCCTGGGCAACATAGTGAGACTCCATTTCTACAAAAAATTTTTTTTAATTAGCTGGGCATGGTGGCGCATGCTTGTAGTCCCAGCTACTTGAGAGGCTAAAGTGGAAGAATCGCTTGAGTCCAGAAGTTCAAGAGCTGTGATTGAACCAGTGCACTCCAGCATGGGCAACAGAGCAAGACCCTATCTCTAAACAACAACAAAAAATACACCCAGGTCTTTATTATTATTATTATTACCTCTCCAACAGCAACAGCATTACCTGAGGTATGGCAAATTCTGGGAAGAGTCTCTTGAGAACCAACAGAAAAAAAGGCAGATGGGCAGGACAGTTTCTTGTGCTCTTCAACATCCCTCAAATTCAGTCGTCTTCTCCATCGCACGGCCACAGCCTCAGCCCAGGCCTCCTCACCAGCTCTCAGCCGCCCTGCAGCAGCCTCCTTGCCGTTCCTCCTGACACTGTCTCCGCACCACCAGCCCTAGGAACCCATCCACAGCAAGGTCCTGCATCCTGCACCCCTTCCCTACCCCCATCCCTCTGGCCTCTTCCGTGTTTCCATGGCACTTTTATCGGCCGTGCAAACCCATTTATACATCCTTAAAATCCCCTCTGAGTCTTGCCTTATGCTCTTCTCCCAGTTAGTACCCGCTCCCCTTCTCAACTGACAAGAAAAGTCCTTACTCTTCTTCGGGACTCAGCCTGGGCTCAGCAGCTCTGGAAAGCCCTGCATAACTTTCCCTGGCTGAGTACCCCCAATTCTGTTGTAAACTGAAAATAAAGTCCTAAGTCCCCCACTGACTAAACAGAACCCCCACTTGGCCAAGGGGACCCCAGAAAACTTTAAAATCTTAGTTCCCAGCCATGATGGGATGGGAGGTCAGACACACCACTTTATACAAGAAAGAAGTATCCTTTCCTTTTTCAAATGTATAAATCGTGAGGATTTTTTTCCAGTTAACATTGTACATTCTGTCCCTTTCCCTATGTGAAGTGCAAGAACATCATTATCATTGTTCTTGCAAGGAATTTGTTAGCCCCACGTTTACAGGGGGACTTCCCAGTTCCCTCCATCCAAGGACCCCAGAAGGCATGTCTTTGTGGGCCCTGGACTTAAAGGGAAGCATGCATTCAGGTCAGCCTCAGGTGGTCCATAGGTTTGTGGGAACATGCGAAGGGCACTGGAAGAGACGTATTCATAAGGTTGGTGCAATGGGTAACTTACCCACTTAAGGCAGGAACTCCAGTGGAAAACTATGGGAAAGTTCAGTGGCATGCCAGGTTTTCTGGGAATTCAGCTCATTACATACTATGGCCCATTCTTGTGCACATTTTTAAACCTATAGACAAATTACAGCATGGAAAATTCAGAGCTCAAATGGGCAACCTGTAATTACAGAATTAAATGCAGAGTCTTCTAAAGCTCTCTTTTCCACCTGCTTTGAATCACCTGTTATTTAGCTATGGGTATTGAAATAAAAATCACTGTTTAAGGTACTACTAATTCAGAGCAATTTGGAGATTTTTTTTCTTCTTCTTATTTTTTGTTTGTTTTAGAAACAAGGTTTCACTTTGTCACCCAGGCTGGAATGCCCTGTAGTGATCATGGCTCACTGCAGCTTCAAACTTCTAGGTTCAAGGGATCTTCCCACCTCAGCCTTTTGAGTAGCTGGGACCACAGGCGCCTACCACTATGCCTGGATAGTTTTTTTTTATTTTTTGTAGAGACGAGGTCTTGCTATGTTGCCCAGGCTGGTCTTGAACTCCTGGGCTCAAGCGATCTTCCCGCCTCAGCCTCCCAGACTGCTGGGATTACAGTCATAAGCCAGTGCACGCAGCCTCAGATTTTGTTTTTCTAATAGAGTTCCGCTAGTTCTATTAATAGCTAAAATGTAAACACTGAAAACTCATTTGAAACTAAAGAGGGGAAAAGCAAGTAAAAGAGGTTTTTAAAAATTAAACTACCATTGAAACTGGTTTACCCACAATTTTGGTCCACAGCCTTCATTGGATTACCTATTGGGGAAAACAAAGTTTAGCCATGTAAATAGGTTCCAATTTGTCAAAAATATAATTTGGATTTAACCATCTTTTGTAAACTGGTAAGTTTGTGCTGCTGTCTCATGGCTAGAGTTCCGAGGTAAAAAAGATAGGGCCTTTGTGCACGTACCCATGTGTTTAACTGAAGGTTCTTACCTGGGTGAACAGGCTATTAAAACAGTTAACAAGGAAATAACTTGAAATGATGACTAGTTTCGTCTAATATCTCAGTTCTCATAGTCATCTAAACTCCTAAAAGTAGAGTAAATGTAAATAGGATAAATGCTTGAAGGTAAACTTTTTGTTTAGTTTAAAAATCTGACAATTCTTTAAAATGCTCATTGGACATCTGGGTGATGTCCAATTAAGAAAGGGTCATGATATGGGGAAACATTGCTAAGAATTGTGGAGTCGTTCTCATCTATGAAATCCTGCTGAGTACAAAGCCCTAGTTGGCAACTCTTTCCTTCAACTTTAATGACAGCTCCTGTAATTATTTTTTCCCTCGAGTTCTAACCACTGCTGTGGCCGGTTGCTAAAACATTTTATTTCAAAGGTCTAGAAAATCAATGATTTTCTCCAGGATAACTTGATTCTGTACTCAGACTCAGTTCAGCATTGCTTGCATCCCAGTTTTTTGCTAAAATTTAAGGTTACTAAGAATAAAAATTCTAGTTAATATGTAATCCTTTTTTTTTCAGAGCAGGTGTGGAAGTTTATTTTTAAAGGCTTTAGAACAGTAAAGAAAGGAAAATACACTTGGAAGAGCCCCAAGTGGGCACCAAGGTCAAGTGCCTATAATTTTGTATATAAAAAATGTGCCAAAGATGATGTGCCTTTTTTTCCCCCAAGCTGGAGTCTTGCCTTGTCATGCAGGCTGGAGTGCAGTGGCACAATCTCGGCTCACTGCAACCTCCGCCTCCCAGGTTCAAGAGATTCTCCCATCTCAGACTCCTGAGTAGCTGGAATTACAGGTGTCCAGCGCCATGCCTGGCTAATTTTTGTATTTTTAGTAAAGATGGGGTTTCACCATGTTGGCCAGGCTGATCTCGAATTCCTTACCTTGTGATCCACCTGCCTTGGCTTCCCAAAGTGCTGGGATTACAGGTGTGAGCCACTGCGCCCAACCAGATGTGTCTTTTTTTTAAAAAAGAGGAATTATAAGAAAGACATAAAACATGTTCTGTATTGAAAAAAAAGTCTAATTCAGAGGTTATTTAAAGGTTATTTATAAAACAAGATAGGAACCAGTAAGTAGGAGAGACAGATGTGAAGAAAGTTATGAATATGAAGATGAATTTTTGGTAAAAAAAAAAAGTTATAAAGAAAGGAGAATAAATTTGTATGAGAAAGGATCTTGTATGGCAAATTTTTGTCCTAAAGTAAAATGACCGGTTAAGAAAGAGGCAGTATTGGGCAAATCAGAAAGTCCAAGTTGCAAGTGGTCTGTGTAAGTCATGATAATGTTCATGAAAGGGAGTTTATGAAAGGAATTTTGTACATGATTGTGTTGGCTATAATTAAAGGGAAATTATTTATGATAGTCTCTCTAATAATTGAGCTTTTTTTTTTTTTTTTTTTTTTTGAGACGGAGTCTCGCTCTGCCGCCCAGGCTGGAGTGCAGTGGCCAGATCTCAGCTCACTGCAAGCTCCGCCTCCCGGGTTCACGCCATTCTCCTGCCTCAGCCTCCCGAGTAGCTGGGACTACAGGCGCCCGCCACCTCGCCCAGCTAGTTTTTTGTATTTTTAGTAGAGACGGGGTTTCACCGTGTTCGCCAGGATGGTCTCGATCTCCTGACCTCGTGATCCGCCCGTCTCGGCCTCCCAAAGTGCTGGGATTACAGGCTTGAGCCACCGCGCCCGGCCAATTGAGCTTTTATATTAAAAGTACAATACTACAAAACTAAAAAGTATTGGTTAAAAGAAGATTTTCTTAAAATATTAATTTGCTCTTAATAAAATTAAAAGAGGTTTTGACTTTTATTACCTGGTTCTTTTTGAAAACTTCTCAGATTTATACCTCAGAAGTTCAACTTTTGCTGTGTCTTGCTGCTTTCAACCTTTTCTTCCCTTTCAGCCTGAGTTGATAACTTTTTTCCTCAACTTTTTCATAAGCTCTTGTAACTTTTTTTTTTACTCCAGGTCTAAATGCTATTATGGCCTGGTGCTAAAATATTTTATTTTGAAGGCCTAGAAAAGCAATGTTTTTCTCCAGGATAGTTTGATTCTGTAACTCTTGGCTTTTCTTGAGATGTCCGAATTGTTCCATGTAACCAGGAAACTTCTAGTTTTTAGTTTCCTTTATAATATAATGTATGTTCATAACCCTGGCCATGTTCTTCCTGTGTCTGATTAATTCAAATACCCTTTGCATTAGGTTTGACTTCCAGGTTATCTAAATGGGTTTCCCATAAGGAAAAGCAATCACACTGCAGAAGGTTTTTCTTTGCCTTTTGGTGACTGGCCTAAGAAATAAAGATTTTACTTTTTTTTTTTTTTTTGAGACGGAGACGGAGTCTTGCTCTGTCACCCAGGCTGGAGTATATTGGTGTGATCTTGGCTCACTGCAGCCTCCACCCCCTAAGTTCAAGTGATTCTCCTGCCTCAGCCTTGAGAGCAGCTGGGATTACAAGCTTGCACCACCATGCCTGGCTAATTTTTGTATTTTTAGTAGAGATGAGGTTTCACCACGTTGGCCAGGCTGGTCTTGAACTCCTGAACTCAGGTGATCCGCCAGAGAGACTTCCAGAAGCTAAGGGAGGGGCATGGAACAGATTCTTCATCACAGCCCTCAGGAGGCACCCACCCTGCTGACACTCTAATCTTGAACTTCTGACTTCCCAAACTGTGAGAGAATAAATTTCTGTTGTTTAAGCCACCCAGTTGGTAGTATTTTGTTGCAGAAATCCTAGGATAGCTTTGCAACATATTCTCTCTTAATCTATGATGAGCTTATGAGGCAAGAAATATCTTCGGGTTGTAAATAAAAAACTGAGGCCCAGAGAGGTTAAATAACTTGCCCAGGGTCTCAGAACTAGGAAGTGATAGAATTGGGACTCAAATGATGTCTTCTTGACTCCAAATCTTAGGCTCTTACCAGTTCTTATAGGATGGGGAGTAGGGGCAATTTGACAAATAATGAAACTACTTGCTTGTTTCTTCTTCACTTCTGTTACAGATTGATTTCTGTGGGTTAATCTCAGTAATTTACAGCCTATTCTAATTCTGTATAGTTCCCCCACGGGTCCAACAGGGTTATAAAGAAGCTCACCAACAATCTTTGCCTGCTTCAGTTATGTATTGCTGCATGGCAGAAAACCATCCTAAAGCTGGTGTAAAATAGGTGCAGTCATTTCATTAGACTCATGGATTCTATGGATCAGAATTTTAAACAGGACACAAACGTGAGAATGGTTTGTTTCTGTTCCATGACACCTCAGGCCTCAGCTAGGAAGACTCAAACAGCTGGGGGTGACTCGATGCCTGGGAGCTGGAATCAGCTGGTGCCTTCTTCATTCACATGGCTGGCACCTGGGCTGGGATGACTGAAAGCCTGGGCTCAGCTGGGATTGCTGACCGTAGTGCCTACATGTGGCCTCTCTATGTGCCTTGGGCTTCTTTACAACAAGGCAGTCTCAGAATAGGCAGGCTTCTTCCATGGCAGCTCAGGGCTCCAAGAGCTAGTGTTCTAGTTCAAAGGGTAGAAACTGCACCATCATTTATGATCTAGCCTTGGAAGCCATATAGCATTACATCTACTAGACTCTCTTGATTAAAGCAATCACAGACCTACTCAGATTCAAGGAATGAGATATAAACCCCACTTCTCTATAGAAAGGTGATATGGTTTAGCTTTGTGTCTCTATCCAAATCTCATCTTGAATTGTAATCCCCAGGTGTTAAGGGAGGAACCTGGTGGGAAGTGAGTAAATCATGGGGGTGGTTTCCCCCATGCTGTTCTCATGATAGTGAGTGAGTTCTCATGAGATCTGATGTTTTCATAAGTATTAGGAAGTTCCTCCTTCATTCACTCTTCTCTTTCCTGCTGCCTTGTGAAGAAGGTGTCTGATTCCCCTTCTGCCATGATTGTAAGTTTCTGCTATGACTGTAAGTTTCCTCCCCAGCCATGCAGAACCATGAGTCAATTAAACCTCTGTTTCCACAAATTATGTAGTCTCAGGTATTTATAGCAGTGAGAACTGACGAATATAGAGGGGTGTAAAACAATTGTTGTCATGTTTAAAAACTGCCACAACACTCTTGGCCTCAGGGTAGGAAAATCTCATGGGTCTCATGCTTCCCTTTGGGATGAATATGGCTTTCATGGCAGCTTTGTGGGTACCCATCCTTTCCATCCTAGGAAGGACCAGAAAAATGGGGTTGTCATCCTGCTGGTAGATGAATTAGTAACCACGGAAATGAGTCCAAGCTCATACTACTCACTGCATGACATCCAATAAGTTGAGAGACAAGGTATTGCGATGTAGAAGGCGACTTTATTTCAGAAAGCCAACAAACTGAGAAGATGGTAAGCTAATATCCTAAAGAAACATCCCAAGTTAATAGAATTGTAGGCTCTTTTTATGTTGGGAAGGGGAAGAGAAAGGGGGATGAGATCAAGAGGTGATCAATGATCACACACATCTGGGTGGCAGTGAGGGTCCAAGGGGGTGTGGTGAAACTTCTTTG
Organism: Trachypithecus francoisi; assembly: GCF_009764315.1. Taxonomy (NCBI): domain Eukaryota; kingdom Metazoa; phylum Chordata; class Mammalia; order Primates; family Cercopithecidae; genus Trachypithecus; species Trachypithecus francoisi. Next base: position 41,131,226 of record NW_022681467.1, read on the forward strand.
TCTTTGGTCAGGTCACAATGCTCCTATAAATCATCTTTAACATAATATTGTTACTTATGTATACACCCTCCTTATCTCCTCAGGGGTTAATTTGGGGAAGGGACTATTAGCAACCTTGCTTTAAACTATAAACTAAATTTCTCCCACAGTTAGCTCAGCCTATGTGTAGAAATGAGCAAAAGCAGTTAACCTAAAATGTATCATCACAGGAGTGGGGTAGGAGTTTGGAGCAAAATGGACCTAGTTTTTGCTAAGCCTCCTTTTTCACTGCTACAACCTCACAGCTTCTCCCTGTGACTTTATCTTAGGGTGGTAAGTCTAATAAATCAGACCTGTCTCCCGATGTGATGGACTGACCAGTACCCAGTAATTCATGATCTTTTGCCTAATAAAAGGAACCACTACTATCAATCCTTTGCTAAGACAACTGCAAAAATTCTCTTACTACTTGTCCAGTTTCCATAGCTGTGCTCTTACAATGCATTCTTCAGAGCCACCAGAGGGATTTTCAAAAATTATAAATCAGATGATTTCATCCCCCAATCTCCCAGCTTTTACTAGCCTATGACTTCCCATTGCACATAAAAGATATATTGCTTTTCATAGCCTTCAGGGCCCTTCATGATCTTGTTCTTGCCTAGCTCTTTGATTTCATCTCCCTTGATTTTAACTCTGCTCCAGCTATGCTGGTTCTCTTACTCTTCTTGGCATTCATCAGGCTTGTTCCCGCCTTAGGATCTTTGGACTTGCTTTAACCTTTTTCTGTAACACTCAGACCCAGATGATGTTGTAGATAGATGTTACACATCATTCAAGTCTCAGCTCAAATGTCACCTCCTCAGAAAGCCGTTTCCTGTGCTCTCCAACTCCTGACTTATAATTTTATGACCTTGCTTTATTTTCTTTTTTGCATTTATCCATATCTGCAATTATATTTTCTATTTACTAACTTATTTGCTTATTTTCTTTACTCAAGAGTATGGTCCATGAGAGTAAATAGTCTTCTTCATCTGATTGATCACTGTTCTGGTTATTTATTGCATGTGTAAGGCAGCGCCCCAAAACTTAGTGGCGTAAAACAAAAAGTTATTATCTTTCATGGTCTTATGGGTTGACTTGGATTAGCTGGTGGTTCTTGCTTGGGTTGTCTCATGAGACTGCAGTCAGCCGTTGTCTGGGACTGCTGTCATCTGAAGGCTTGACTGAGATGGATGTCCAAGATGGCTCCCTCCAAGATTAGCATCCTGAGGCTGGCTGTTGGCTGAAAGCTCAGCTGGGGATATCAATAGGAGCACACATATGGCTTGGGCATCTCACAGCCTACTGGCTGAATTCTAAGAGGGAATGCTCCAAGAGGCAGGAAATGGAAGCTGCCAGGTCAGTTAAGGCTGCCCCCTGCAACTGGCACCATGTTACTTCTGTCATATTCTATTCATCAAAGCAGTCAGAAGACTTGCCCAGATTCAAGTGAGTAGAGAAGTAAGCTCTGCCTCTTGATGGGGGTTGCTAGGTCATATTACAGAAAAGTTGTGGGTTCAGAGATATTGTCATAACCATCTTTAGGAAATAGTTTGCCACACAGTCTCTCCAACATCCTCGACAGTGTCACATGTGTTATAGGACACAATAAATATTTGTTGAAGTAGTAAATTACTCCTTGAGGGAGGAGGGAAAAAACTTTCTGCAGAAGAAAATTTCCAGTACACAGTTTGAAGCCATTTAATCTTTTTTAACCCTAGCCCTCAACGTTGGATAATAAAAAATAGTACGTAACTGTTACATCTTGCAGATTCTGCACCAAAACAGACTTTTCCTATGCATTCTGGGGGAAACCTGACTGTCAGAATCTATGTACTGGCCACCAGGCGCTGTTGAGAAAGAAGACTCTGGGGTGAGCTTGATCAAGGAATGTTGGATAAGACAATGAGCCCAGGGAAGGTTTGTGCAGCATGAAGTAAGGAATGTAGCTGGAAATAAAAGTTGGAATCAGTCAGAAAGGTAGGCTAAGGAGTTCAGCCTTTATCCTGAAGGCAGTGAAGAGCCAGTAGAATTTACACTCAAGGAAATAACTCGAAAAGTGCACTGTTCTAGGAAGAGTATTTGGTTTAGGGCTGGACCCGAGCCACTTCAAATAGAGAAGCTTTGCTTTTCGTGGGTTTTTGTGCTGAGACCATGTGTATGTATTCTTTTTTTTAATGAGGATTTGGTCTGAACAGTATTGCATGTATGCCACGAGGACCTTAATTGTGAGTTAGAAGAGAATGAGAGCTAAGAGAAGGCCACTGGATTTGGAAATGAGGAACTTGGTGGTTACATTGGTATAGGGAGTAAGATCTCTTTGGTTACTCGCAACAGAAACCAACTCTGGCTATTGTAAACCAAGAAGAAATTTATAAAAATGGTGTGGGGGATGAGTGGGCATCCATTCTCCTTTCCTAATAATATCTTTAAGTTAGCCAGACTTGAATTCTACTGCTTGCACCCAATAGCACTAATTGATTTAGTTTAGCTCTCAGAACTGAAGGGAAAGCTAAAAGAACACAGCTTGGAAAGAATGGTAAAGTCAGAACTGAGTTCTTCCCAGGACACCTCTGAGTTAGCTCCATACATTTTCAGGTCTTTTATGATTCATTGCTCAAGATTACAGTTCTAGGAACAGTATCTGGCCACTCTGCCTAGGGGTAGGGCGGACACTTTAATTGACAGTCTGCCTGGTCCCACCTGTCTTGGTTTGGAGGAAGAGTTATTTCCTCCAAAGCAAACTCAGGGTGGTTTATCAGAAAAAGGGCAAATGGATGTGAGATGACAAAACAAAACAGTCAGTATATCCAAAGAGAGAGGTTTCCATGGAATGAAAGGAAGTTTGACTGGGTCCAAAAGTCTAGCAGCAGAGGGCGGAGATTGCAGTGAGCTGAGATGCGGCCACTGCACTCCAGCCTGGGCTGCAGAGCGAGACTCTGTCTCAAAAAAAAAAAAAAAAAAAGACACCTTTTTTGTTCCTGGAAATTTCTTAAATATTCACCGTTAATTTGTTTACAGTCATTTTAGAGTGGGCATGTCTACAGCTACCTGACATCACCTACCACTATAAACTTTTCCTTCTTTCCTTTCTGCTTCTTTTCTTCCTCCTCTTCCCTGATAAATATTTTTTTTACATTCATGAAGTCATGTACAAAACTTTGGATGCATCATCTATGTTAACCTCAGATAGATCTGTGTGAATGTGTATAACATTGAAATAACTGGGACAACACAAGTAATTTGGCAAGAGTCTTCCCTCTGATTTACCGGCTGTGTTTCCTTGAGTAAGTCACTTTGCTTAGCTGAATCTCAGTTTCTTAACCTGTAAAATGGGAGTAATAATATTTAATCCATAAGACTGTTAAATAAATGTAAACTACCTTTCACCAAACACTTACTATGTGCCCTCCTGGGGTCAGGTGAGCACTGTGAATGGAAGTAGTTGCAGAGAGCGGGGGATGGTGGTGGTAGGGATTATGGGAAACTGGGGGGAATGCTTCCCTCATAGAAAAACAGTAGCTCTATTTAGGTTCTGGTTTATCAAAGTATGGTCCCCAGCCCTGCAGCACTGGCATCACCTGGAAACCTGTTAGAAATACAAATTCTCAGGTCCCACCACAGACCTACTAATCAAAATTCTGGGAACGGGGATCCTGCAATCTGTATTTTAACAAGCTTTCCAAGTGATTCTGATGCATGCTTAGGCCGGGTGCAGTGGCTCACACCTGTAATCCCAGCATTTTGAAAGACCAAGGCGGGTGGATCACCTGAGGTCAGGAGTTCAAGACCAACCTGGCCAATATAGTGAAACCCTGTCCCTACTAAAAATTCAAAAATTAGCCGAGTGTAATGGCACCTGTAATGGCAGCTATCAGGAAGACTGAGGCAGGAGAATTGCTTGAACCTAGGAGGTGGGGTAAGGGAAGGGAAGGGGAGGAGAGGGGAGGGGAGGGGAGGAGAGGGGAGGGGAGGGGAGGAGAGGGGAGGGAAGGGAAGTCTGGGGGACAGAGCAAAACTCAGTCTCAAAAAAACAAAAAACAACCAAATAATGATTCTGATGCATGCTCAATTTTGAGACACGCTGCTCTAGCTGATGGTTGTTATATGTAAGATTGCAAGACTGTGTTGCCAGATCTTTTACTTTTTCCAAGAGAAGCTAGAGGTTTATTTTTATATGAAATTCCCTACTTTTAAATCTTGGCAACTAATTAAAAATTTCAAAACATACTGTGTAGTTAATAATGTATGTGCTGTAGCCAGACTTGCAACCTCTGATTTATACTTTTTCCTTTAAACCTTATAATAATCTTATAAAACCCTTATAATCCTCCAAGACTGTTAGGATGATATACAGTTTATGCAGGAAGAAGATGCCGGTCAGAAAAGTGAAGTGTTTCTCTAAGTCACATAGCCAGAAAGTGGCCATGGATGCATTGTGCCTGATTGGGCATGGATGCATTTGGTTCTAAAGCCTCTGCCCTTTTAAATGATGTAAAGAGAATATATGTAACTATACATAGCACAGAACTTGGCACCACCAAAGCTAAACATCTGATGCCATTGACTGATGAAAATGCCTTCCCTATCCTTCTGCCTGGCCCTGCCACTCTCCCTCAGTCTGCATTCCTGTAAGAGAGAGCCAATCAACAGGGTGCTCATAAGGGCCTGGGAGGGGCAAGGCTGGGCAGTTTCCTGGCCCAGGGAGCTGAATAGGGCCAGGAAGAAAGCTGTTGGCCGCAGTGCCTAGGGCTGAATATACAGTAGCCAGCTGGGTCCATGGGCTAAAAATCGGCTGCTCACCCCAGTGTTCTCTTTGTGCCCTAACTGGATTTCACTAGCCTGCTATGGGCTATGTCCCTGCCTGGCTCCTGCTCTCATTGTTGACTGAGCTCAGAGTAAATAGCCCTGGCCCCTCCCAACAACGGCATGTCCCCAGTCCCCAAGCTGAGCATGAGAAACCTGGGGAGGTGTTCTCAGCATCCATTTTGGGGACGGTGGCCAGATGTCCTCACATCACCAAACCCTACTCACCTGTCACTGTCATCCCAGCATTCACTGCCCCAGACTCGCTCTAGCCTCCAGCAGCAAAGACCTCCTGGGGCCTCTAGAACCTCAAATTGTTGGAGCAGGAAAGATGTTTGAAGGCACTTCTTGTCTAACTCCCTGGGTAACTCTGTTTTGGTACTTAACACCCTGGATTCTAAAACATCATTTATACTTATCAGTCTCCTTCATCATGGGAGACACTTATTTCCGGAGCACGCACGGCCATTGATCCAGTACCTCTCACGGGTCAGGCCTGGAGTCCCTGTGTCAACCAGTGTGGATCTACTCAATGCTCCCAGTAAGTACATGGTTGTTCCATGGCAGGAACATTGCATTTGTGTTCTCACTAAAGTCCCACATAGGTGTCATTTTCACTGATGATGTGGCAGCTCAGATCCGGGAAAGGATTCATTCCAGAGCCCTCAGGTGGGAAGTGCTGGAGGTGGGAGTCAGACCTCAGGCTCTGTCACCCCTTCAAGACCAATGCTGGAGGGCCCCTTTTGACGACTTTCTCTTCACCAAGCGTCTTGACCTGCATATGTCACACAGTTGGCACCCAGTGAATATTGACGATGGAATGGAAAAAACAAGGGCCTGGAGGGAGAGACCTGGGTTCAAAACCTTATTTGTACAGCTTTGCAGGGGACCTTGTGGTGGAGGTGCGGTCCTAAATCCCTGAACACCCAGTTCCTTTGTCATATACAGCTGATAACAGTAACTCTCCGGTCAGAGGTTTGCTGGCATGATTCCTTGAGACAAGGAGCACGGAGCCTGGCACAGTCAGCCCTGATCAGGGGCTGGTAGGGCAAAGAAAGGGTGGCGGAAACACACACCCAAATGGCTTGAGACTGGTAGGTGCTTCACCTTCCTGGGCCTGTTTCTGGTGAGGAGGGTTTGTTTATCAATAATAAGTGCCATTTCTGTAGCCCCTACTGTGTGCTCTGTATCACTACCCTAGCCCTCCATCAAGGGGGATCTGCCCTCTCATCTGGCTAACCCCAAATAGAACCCTTTAACTTGCATGCTCTACTGCCTCCCTGCGGGCCCTGCCCCATCCTCCTCAACCCCCGACTGGGGACACTCTGGAGAAACCTCGGAGTCTTGGAATAGAAACCCAGGAGGCCAGGCGCGGTGGCTCAAGCCTGTAATCCCAGCACTTTGGGGGGCCGAGATGGGCGGATCACGAGGTCGGGAGATCGAGACCATCCTGACTAACACGGTGAAACCCCGTCTCTACTAAAAAATACAAAAAACTAGCCGGGCGAGGTGGCGGGTGCCTGTAGTCCCAGCTACTCGGGAGGCTGAGGCAGGAGAATGGCGTGAACCCGGGAGGCGGAGCTTGCAGTGAGCTGAGATCCGGCCACTGCACTCCAGCCTGGGCGACAGAGCAAGACTCCGTCTAAAAAAAAAAAAAAGAAACCCAGGAGCCCTGAGCCTTGGCCCTCAGGCCCCAGGAGGGAGGTCAGGAGGGAGGAGTGGACAAGGGTCCAGCCGCAGCTGGTCATGTCCTGGAAGCTGCTTTAAGTTCCTGGTTCCCACCGGGGCCAAGAGTGATACCTGATCCTGAGGGATTGTGAAATGACCTCAGGTGGCAGCCCGCCCGCGGTGCCTGCAAAGCCCTCCACCCTGCCCTTCCCCGCTCAGCTCCACCCCTACCCCACGCCCCCTCCCGCGCGCGCGGATAAATCCCTGCACCTGAGCAGCGGCTCACACCTGCACCCCGCCCCGGCATAGCACCATGCCTGCCTGTCGCCTAGGGTCGCTAGCCGCCGCCCTCCTTGGCCTGCTGCTGTTCGGCTTTACCCTAGTCCCAGGTGAGTGGGGCGGGGAGAGGCCCAGCGCCCAGAGGGGCCGAGCCACGAGCTCCAGGATGGAGCCAGGCGGAGGCGTAGCCTCTGGAGGCTGGGGAAGTGGGAATTCCTGGGGCGGAAGTAGCGGGGACCCTTGGAGCCTAGGGTGTGGGGTCCAATGTGCTGGAGGTGGAGAGACCACTGATGGCTGAAATTTGGGAGGGTTCTGTGCTGAACGCAGACACTCCGTGGCTGCAGTGGGCTGGGGGTGGGGGCTGCTCTGCCTCGACCTCGGAAGCTCCTAGACACTCAGCTGTGCGGGGTCCCCTAGGGCTGAGATCCGAGGGCGCCGACGCCGAGGGTTAGGAAGCTCTGGTACTCCCAGGGGCTAGGGACTGCTCCTGGTCTGGAAGTGGGAGTCTCTGGGGGCAGTAAGGGGACTCCTAGGGCCAGAGACTGAGAATTCCTTGGAGTTAAGGTTTGGAGCAGGAGGTGGGCATCCTCTGGGGCTGGCGCTACGCCCCACCCTCCACTGTCACGGGCCTGCCCTTCCAGGCACAGGAGCACAGAAGACGGGCGTGTGCCCCGAGCTCCAGGCTGACCAGAACTGCACGCAGGAGTGTGTCTCGGACAGCGAATGCGCGGACAACCTCAAGTGCTGCAGCGCGGGCTGCGCCACCTTCTGCTCTCTGCCCAATGGTAACCCCACCGCGGCCTAGCGGGGATGAGGCGGGGCCGCGCTGGGCTGGGAGGAGGCGGGAGGGCCTGCGTTCCGGGAACAGGGGCGCCCCCGGACCCGGGGACCCCTGGGAAAGTCAAGACGGATGAAACCAGATCCGCCAGTGCTCTCCCTCGCACGGTCCCGGGGGAGACAAAGGCGTCGTTGAAGCGCAGCCAAGGGGGGTCCCCACCCCTAGCTGGATTCGAGTCTCTGGTGCATGACGGGCTTCCGGGCACGCACAGCCGGGACATTGTTCCCTACGGCCTGTGGACCCGGGGCCGCAGTTTCCTTCTAGTACCGGCCGGAGCCTGCCCTGCGGGAAAGCCGGGAGCCTGGGGCACTCACCTCTCCTCTTGGAGTCCCTCCCTGGGGGCCTCCCCCAGCTCTGGGGGAAAGACTGGGAGGGCCTAGCCTGGCAAGATTTTCCCCAATTCCTCTGTCCAGGCGGAAAGGAACTTTACAGATTTAGGAAAGTGTTCCGCTCATCTTAAAGATGTGGAAGGGAGCATCCGCGAGAAAAAAATGTTCTTGCCCAAGGTCACACGGCCATCCCATGGCTACAGGAGTCATAGTGAGGGTTCAGCTTTTGCCTTTCGGGCCAACTGGCTGAGTGATTCGAAGAAAGCGAGGAATCCTCCCCGACACTGTATCGCCGTTTGTTGTCTTTCAGTCAATCGCTTCCACTCTAAGGATTGAGTGAGCTCGAGCTGGGGCCTCCTTCAAAGGTGCTTGCTGGAGCTGCAGTGTCTCCACCAGGCTGATCAGAGCAGGGGGTGGCTTAGACAACATGGAATCTCAGCTTCTCCTTCTCCAGAGGGAACTGCTGAGTATTAGAGGCAGGGATAGGACCTGGAGAGAACCAAGGTACTGTAATGATGTTCTTTCCCAGAATACAGCCCCCGTGACTTTTCCTCTTTGTTATTTCCCTGAAGATGTCAGCACAGGCTGGGAAGGTTTGTAATATGGTGACTCCAGACACCGACCAGCAGGGAAGTGGTAAGTGGAGGGGGGCTGGCAGCCCACCAAGGGCAGCTTCAAGGTCAGGAGTCCCCTCCTCTGGGCCAGGGAGAGGAGGACCAGAAGGAGAGAGGAAGATTTGGAGAGAAAGCAGGCAGCAGGCAGATGAGAGAGGTGGAGGAGCAAAGGAGGGAGTCTTTGCTGTTTGATGGATGAAGAATTTGTTCCCTTATCTCAGATGGACAGACTGAGGCAGGAAGAGGGACAAGGTCAGATGGCCTCCTGTGCCAGGGAGGAAGCTTGGAGGTTTGAATCCTAGTTCTGCCATTTTCTTTTTTTTTTTTTTTTGAGGCAGAGTCTCGCTCTGTCGCCCGGACTGGAGTGCAGTGGCCAGATCTCAGCTCACTGCAAGCTCCGCCTCCCGGGTTTACGCCATTCTCCTGCCTCAGCCTCCCGAGTAGCTGGGACTACAGGCGCCCGCCACCTCGCCCGGCTAGTTTTTGTATTTTTAGTAGAGACGGGGTTTCACCGTGTTAGCCAGATGGTCTCGATCTCCTGACCTCGTGATCCGCCCGTCTCGGCCTCCCAAAGTGCTGGGATTACAGGCTTGAGCCACCGCGCCCGGCCATTCTGCCATTTTCTAGTTGTGTGATCCTGAGCATGTTGTTTTACCTCTCTGAGCCTCTGCTCTAAAATGGGAATAATTCCAAATTCTATAGGATTGTCATGAGGACTAAATGAAATAATGCATGTAAAGTGTCTATTAGTGGGAAGATACTCCATATACAGTGGCTTGTTTTGATCATAAATGGTTCCCTATTTATTCCCAGGACAGCCCAATATCGAAGGCTCCTACTCCTTTCAAGAGAATGAATTTCTTTGTATTAGGAAGTCAAGACTGTCGGCAAATTTTTTAAATTTTTTTTTTTTTTTTTTGTATTATACTTTAAGTTCTGGGGTACATGTGCAGAACGTGCAGGTTTGTTACCTAGGTATACATGTGCCATGGTGATTTGCTGCACCCATCAACCCGTCATCTACATTAGGTATTTCTCCTAATGCTATCCCTCCCCTAACCCCCAACCTCCCTGACAGGCCCTGGTGTGTGATGTTCCCTCCCTGTGTCCATGTGTTCTCATTGTTCAACTCCCACTTATGAGAACATGCAGTGTTTGGTTTTCTGTTCTTGTGTTAGTTTGCTGAGAATGATGGTTTCCAGCTTCATCCATGTCTCTGCAAAGAATGTGAACTCATCATTTGTTATGGCTGCATAGTATTCCATGGTGTATACGTGCCACATTTTCTTTATCCAGTCTATCATTGATGGGCATTTGGGTTGGTTCCAAGTCTTTGCTATTGTGAACAGTGTTGCAATAAACATACATGTGCACGTGTCTTTATTGTCGAATGATTTATAATCCTTTGGGTATATAGCCAGTAATGGGATTGCTGGGTCAAATGTTATTTCTTGCCCTAGATCCTTAAGAGTCATCACACTCTCTTCCACAATGGTTGAACTAATTTACACTCCCACCAACAGTGTAAAAGTGTTCCTATTTCTCCACATCCTCTCCAGCATCTGTTGTTTCCTGACTTTTTAAGGATCTCCATTCTAACTGGTGTGAGATAGTATCTCATTGTTGTTTAGATTTGCATTTCTCTAATGACCAGTGATGATGAGCTTTTTTCATTTGTTGGCTGCATAAATGTCTTATTTTGAGAAGTGTCTGTTCATATCCTTCTCCCACATTTTGATGGGGTCTTTTCTTGTAAATTTGTTTGAGTTTCTTGTAGATTCTGTATATTAACCCTTTGTCAGATGGATAGATTGCAAAAATTTTCTCCCAATCTATAGGCTGCCTGTTCAATCTGATGCTATTTTTTTTTTGGCTGTGCAGAAGCTCTTTAGTTTAATTAGATCCCATTTGTCAGTTTTGGCTTTTGTTGCCTTTGCTTTTGGTGTTTTAGTCATGAAGTCTTTGCCCATGCCTATGTCCTGAATGGTATTGCCTAGGTTTTCTTCTAGGGTTTTAATGATTTTAGGTCTTATATTTAAGTCTTTAATCCATCTTGAGTTGATTTTTGTATAAGGTGTAAGGAAGGGGTCCGGTTTAAGTTTTCTGCATATGGCTAGCCAGTTTTCCCAACACCATTTATTAAATAGGGAATCTTTTCCCCATTGCTTGTTTTTTGTCAGGTTTGTCAAAGATCAGATGGTTGTAGATGTGTAGTGTTATTTCTGAGGCCTCTGTTCTGTTCCATTGGTCTATATATCTGTTTTGGTACCAGTATCATGCTCTTTCAGTTACTGCAGCCTCGTAGTATAGTTTGAAGTCAGTTAGCATGATGCCTCCAGCTTTGTTCTTTTTGTTTAGGATTGTCTTGGCTATGTGGGCTTTTATTTGGTTCCATATGAAATTTAAAGTCGTTTTTTCTAATTCTGTGAAGAAAGTCAGTGGTAGCTTGATGGGGATAGCATTTAATCTATAAATTACTTTGGGCAGTATAGCCATTTTCATGATATTGATTCTTCTTATCCATGAGTGTGGATTGTTTTTCCATTTGTATCCTCTCTTATTTCACTGAGCAGTGGTTTGTAGTTCTCCTTGAAGAAGTCCTTCACCTCCCTTGTAAGTTGTATTCCTAGGTATTTTATTCTCTTTGTAGCAATTGCGAATGGGAATTCACTCATGATTTGGCTCTGTTTGTCTATTACTGGTGTATAGGAATGCTTGTGATTTTTGCACATTGATTTTGTATCCTGAGACTTGACTGAAGTTGCTTATCAGCTTAAGGAGATTTTGGGGTGAGATAATAGGATTTTCTAAATATACAATCATTTCATCTGCAAACGGACAATTTGACTTCCTTTTTTCCTAATTGAATACCCTTTATTTCTTTCTCTTGACTGATTGCCCTGGCCAGAATTTCCAATACTATGTTGAATAGGAGTGGTGAGAGAGAGCATCCCTGTCTTGCGTCAGTTTTCAAAGGGAATGCTTCCAGCTTTTGCCCGTTTGGTATGATGCTGGCTGTGGGTTTGTCATAAATAGCTCTTATTATTTTGAGATGCATTCCATCAACACCTAGTTTATTGAGTGTTTTAGCTTGAAGTCTTGCATCTCAGGGATGAAGCCAACTTGATCGTGGTGGATAAGCTTTTTGATATGCTGCTGGATTCAGTTTGCTAGTATTTTATTGAGGATTTTCGCATTGATGTTCATCAGGGATATTGACCTGAATTTTTGTTTTTGTTTTTGTTGTGTCTTTGCCAGGTTTTGGTATCAGGATGATGCTGGCCTCATAAAATGAGTTGGGGAGGAGTCCCACTTTTTCTGTTGTTTGGAATAGTTTCAGAAGGAATGGTACCAGCAACTCCTCTGTGTACCTCTGGTAGAATTCGGCTGTGAATCCATCTGGTCCCGGACTTTTTTTGGTTGGTAGGCTATTAATTACTGCCTCAATTTTGGAACTTGTTATTGGTCGATTTAGGGATTCGACTTCTTCCTGGTTTAGACTTGGGAGAGTGTATGTGTCCAGGAATGTATCCATTTCTTCTAGGTTTTCTAGTTTATTTGTGCAGAGATGTTTATAGTGTTCTCTGATGGTAGATTGTATTTCTGTGGGATCAGTGGTGATATCCTCTTTGTCATTTTTTTATTGTGTCTCTTTGATTCTTTTCTTTTTTCTTCTTTATTAATCTGGCCAGTAGTCTATTTTGTTGATGTTTTTCAAGAAACCAGCTTGTGGATTCATTGATTTTTTTTTTTTTTGAAGGGTTTTTCATGTCTCTATCTCCTTCAATTCTGCTCTGATCTTAGTTATTTCTTGTCTTCTGCTAGCTTTTGAATTTGTTTGTTCTTGCTTCTCTAGTTCTTTTCATTGTGATGTCAGGGTGTCGATTTTGGATCTTTCCTGCTTTCCCTTGTGGGCATTTAGTGCTATAAATTTCCTTCTAAGCACTGCTTTAGCTGTGTCTCAGAGATTCTGGTATGTTGTGTCTTTGTTCTCATTGGTTTCAAAGAATTTATTTATTTCTGCCTTAAGTTTGTTATTTACCTAGTAATCATTCAGGAGCAGGTTGTTCAGTTTCCATGTAGTTGTGCAGTTTTGAGTGAGTTTCTTAATCCTGAGTTCTAATTTGATGGCACTGTGGTCTGAGAGACTGTTTGTTATGATTTCCGTTCTTTTGCATTTGCTGAGGAGTGCTTTACTTCCAATTATGTGGTCAGTTGTAGAATAAGTGCGATGTGGTGCTGAGGAGAATGTATATTCTGTTGATTTGGTGTGGAGAGTTCTGCAGATGTCTATTAGGTCCACTTGGTCCAGAGCTGAGTTCAAGTCCTGGATATCTTTGTTAATTTTCTGTCTCATTAATCTGTCTAGTATTGACAGTGGGGGTTAAAGTTTTCCACTATTATTGTGTGGGAGTCTAAGTCTCTTTGCAGGTCTCTAAGAACTTGCTTTATGAATCAGAATGCTCCTGTATTGGGTGCATATATATTTAGGATAGTTAGCTCTTCTTGTTGCATTGATCCCTTTACCATTGTGTAATGCCCTTCTTTGTCTCCTTTGATCTTTGTTGGTTTAAATTCTGTTTTATCAGAGAATGGGATTGCAACCGCTGCTTTTTTTTTTTTTTTTTTGCTGTCCATTTGCTTGGTTAATATTACTGCATCCCTTTATTTTTAGCCTATGTGTCTTTGCACGTGAGATGGTCTCCTGAATACAGCACACTGATGGGTCTTGACTCTTTATCCAATTTGCCAGTCTTTGTCTTTTAATTGGGGCATTTAGCCTGTTTACATTTAAGGTTAATATTGTTATATGTGAATTTGATCCTGTTGTTATGATGCTAACTGGTTATTTTGTCCGTTAGTTGATGCAGTTTCTTCATAGCTTCGATGGTCTTTACAATTGGGTATGTTTTTGCACTTGCTGATACCAGTTGTTCCTTTCCATGTTTAGTGCTCCCTTCAGGAGGCCTTGTAAGGCAGGCCTTTTGGTAACAAAATCTCTCAGCATTTGTTTGTCTATATAGGATTTTATTTCTCCTTCACTTATGAAGCTTACTTTGGCTGGATATGAAATTCTGGGTTGAAAATTCTTTCCTTTAAGAATATTGAATATTGGCCTCCACTCTCTTCTGCCTTGTAGGGTTTCTGTAGAGAGATCTGCTGTTAGTCTGATGGGCTTCCCATAGCTGGTAATCCGACCTTTCTCTCTGGGTGCCCTTAACATTTTTTTCTTCATTTCAACCTTGGGGAATCTGATGATTATGTGTCTTGGGGTTGTTCTTCTCAAGGAGTATCATTGTGGTGTTCTCTGTATTTCCTGAATTTGAATGTTGACCTGTCTTGCTAGGTTGGGGAAGTTCTCCTGGATAATATCCTGAACAGTGTTTTCCAACTCGGTTCCATTGTCCCCGTCACTTTCAAGTACACCAATCAAACATAGGTTTGGTCTTTTCACATAGTCCCATATTTCTTGGAGGCTTTGTTCATTCCTTTTCATTATTTTTTCTCTAATCTTGTCTTCATGCTTTATTTCATTAAGTTAATCTTCAATCTCTGATATTCTTCTTCCGCGTGATCAATTCAGCTATTGATACTTGTGTAGGCTTCATGAAGTTCTCGTGCTGTGTTTTTCAGCTCCATCAGGTCATTTATGTTCTTCTCTAAACTGTTTACTGTAGTTAGCAATTCCTCTAACCTTTTTCCAAGGTTCTTAGCTTTCTTGCATTGGGGTTAGAACATGCTCCTTTAGCTTGGAGGAATTTGTTATTACCCACCTTCTGAAGCCTGCTTCTGTCAATTCGTGAAACTCATTCTCCATCCAGTTTTGTTCCCTTACTGGCGAGGAGTTGTGATCCTTTGGAGGAGAAGAGGTGTTCTGTGCTTGGAATTTTCAGCCTTTTTGTGCTGGTTTCTCCCCATCTTCATGGATTTATCTACCTTTGGTCTTTGATGGTGATGACCTTTGGATGGGATTTCTGAGTGGACGTCGTTTTTGTTGATGTTGATGCTATTCCTTTCTGTTTGTTAGTTTTCCTTCTAACAGGCCCCTCAGCTGCAGGTCTGTTGGAGTTTGCTGGAGGTCCACTCCAGACCCTCTTTGCCTGGCTATCAGCAGCGGAGGCTGCAGAACAGCAAAGATTGTTGCCTGTTCCTTCCTCTGGAAGCTTTGTCCCAGAGGGGCACCTGCCAGATGCCATCTGGAGCTCTCCTGTATGAGGTGTCAGTCAGCCCCTGCTGGAAGGTGTCTCCCAGTCAGGAGACACAGAAGTCAGGGACTCACTTGAGGAGGCAGTCTGACCCTTAGCAGAGCTCGAACACTATGCTGGGAGATCATCTGCTCTCTTCAGAACTGGCAGGCAGGCTGAAGTCATGCCCACAGCTGCCCCTTCCCCCAGGTGCTCTGTCCCAGGGAGATGGGAGTTTTATCTATAAGCCCCTGACTAGGGCTGCTGCCTTTTTTTCAGAGATGCCCTGCCCAGAGAGGAGGAATCTAGAGAGGCAGTCTGGCTACAGCGGCTTTGCCAAGCTGCACTGGGCTCTGCCCAGTTTGAATTTCCTGGTGGCTTTGTTTATTCTGTGAGGGGAAAACCCCCTACTCAAGCCTCAGTAATGGTGGACGCTCCACCCCCAACCAAACTCGAGAATCCCAGGTTGACTTCAGATTGCTGTGCTGGCAGCGAGAATTTCAAGCCAGTGGATCTTAGCTTGCTGTGCTCTGTCGGGGTGGGATCCACTGAACTAGACCACTTGGCTCTCTGGCTTCAGCCCCCTTTCCGGGAGAGTGAATGGTTCTGTCTCACTGGCATTCCAGGCGCCACTGGAGTATGAAAAAAAAAAAAAAAAATCCTGCAGCTAGCTCAGTGTCTGCCCAAATGGCCGCCCAGTTTTGTGCTTGAAACCCAGGGCCCTGGTGGTGTAGGCACCCGAGGGAATCTCTTGGTCTGTGGGTTGCAAAGACTGTGGGAAAAGCATAGTATGTGCTCCAGAGTGCATGGTTCCTCATGGCACAGTGCCTCACAGCTTCCCTTGGCTAGGGGAGGGAGTTTCCTGACCCCTTGGGTTTCCCAGGTGAGATGACACCCTACCCTGCCTCTGCTTGCCCTCTATGGGCTGCACCCGTTGTCTAACCAGTCCCAATGAGATGAGCCATGTACCTCAGTTGAAAATGCAGAAATCACCTGCTTCCTGCATTGATCTCACTGGGAGCTGCAGACTAGATATCCGGCCATCTTGAAAGCTGAACCTAAATCTCTTTTTTTTTTTTTTTTAAGATGGAATGTCGCTCTGTTGCCCAGACTGGAGTGCAGTGGCATGATCTTGGTTCACTACAACCTCCATCCTCCTGGGTGCAAGCGATTCTTCTGCCTCAGCCTTCCAAGTAGCTGGGATTACAGGTGCATGCCACCATGCCCAGCTAATTTTTTTGTATTTTTAGTAGAGGGGGGATCTTGAAGTCCTGATTTCCAACGATCCACCCGCCTCAGCTTCCCAAAGTGTGGGATTACAGGCGTGAGCCACCACACCCGGTGATCTGTCGGCCACTTTCATTGTCCTCTACAGCTAATCACCCAATTCTGTGCCTGTGTTTTACAACAAAAACCTGCACGTTTATAGCAGCTTTATTTATAATTGCCGAAAGTTGGAAGCAACCAAGACGTCCCTCAGTTGACGAATGGATTTGCCTGGGCCTGGCTCCCCTCTATCCAAACAGGAAGTGGAGTGTGATTGTGTGTGTGTGTGTGTATGTGTGTGTTAGTGGAAGGATGTGTGGTTTCTCTCTGCATGGATGAATGAGTGTATTTGGAGGGTCACAGTGCTGAGAGACTGTAACTGGGATTAGGTTTACGGGTATGAGTGAAGATTATAAGTGTGTAACCCCTCACATGTGTACTGGACTTTATACTTTAAGTGGCAGCATAGTGCTTAACAATGGCAGCAGCGGTTAACATATACTCTGAAGCTAGATTTCTTGGGGTTCAAATTCTGCCTCAATTCTGTGTGACCTTAGGCAAATTACTTAACTTCTCAGTGCCTTAGTTTCCTCACTTGTAACACGAGGAAATATTAATGATCCCTCCCCCTCTTTTAGGATTATTGTGAGAATTAGAAGAGTTAATACATGTTAGGGGCTTAACATAATACCTGGCATGTAGTAAGAGCTAATTAAGTGTTTACTGTTATAATTTCTCATTGTAACTACAGAGTAGTTTGATATTTCAGGGAGAAATAATATGTTTGTTTCCACTGCTTTCACAACCCTGTGTTGTAATTAGCACTGGTTCCGCTGACACCTAAAGACACAGAGGCTCTGGGAGATTTCTGGCTCTAGGCCATAAAGTCCCACAAAGACAGAGTTGGGACTCAAGCTGAGATCCTGTGATTCCACTGGGGAGCAGGAGGAGGGATTTGCAGGTGATCTTTCTGGGCCTCCTGAGAGCAGCTTGGGTGCCCAAGATGGACTCAGGCAGGCAGCTCTGCTGTATGTGAAGCCAAGTGAGGGGCAGTGGGGGGAGCATGCTGCAGGTACAACTTACCCTTACTCCTTTTTCTACCCAGATAAGGAGGGTTCCTGCCCCCAGGTGAACAGTAACTTCCCCCAGCTCGGCCTCTGTCGGGACCAGTGCCAGGTGGACAGCCAGTGTCCTGGCCGGATGAAATGCTGCCACAATGGCTGTGGGAAAGTGTCCTGTGTCACTCCCAATTTCTGAGGTAGGTGAATGGGAGAGAGAAAGCACATCGATGGCCGGGTGTTGTGGGAAACAGGAGAAAACGTCATCTAGGCAGAGGTGAAGGGAGGTTAGTTGCAGAGACAGTTGGGAAAGGTGTACTAGAGGAGTGACCCTCAGCCTGTTCTAAAAGAAGAGTGAAAGGTAGGCAGTCTGATGAGCTGCAGTGGGGAGGCTGTCTCAGGTGGAGGGAACAGAATAAGCAAGAGCTTGGCCAGGTATGGTGGCTCACGCCTGTAATCCCAGCACTTTGGGAGGCTGAGGTGGGCGGATCACCTGAGATCGGGAGTTCAAGACCAGCTTGACCAACATGGATAAACCCCATCTCTACTAAAAATATCCCCCCAAAAAACCAAAAAACCAAAAAAACAAACCAAAAAACCTTTATGGGCTTGGTGGTGGGTGCCTGTAATCCCAGCTACTCAGGAGGCTGAGGCAGGAGAATCGCTTGAACCTGGGAGACAGAGGTTGTGGTGAGCCGAGATGTCACCATTGCACTCCAGCCTGGGCAACAAGAGCGAAACTCCGTCTCAAATTTAAAAAAAAAAAAAAAAAGCAAGAGCTTGGTGGTACCCTTGGGCTGAAATCTTGTGTTTGTCATGTGCTACTTTTAACAATTTCTCAGCAAAGAAATCTGAAGATAACTGATAGAATTCAATAGTGTACAGGTGAGCAACTGAAGCCCAGAGAGGGAGTGTGCTGTTGGTGCCCGAGAGGGAACTATGGTTTCTCTAAACTAAGCTATGGTCTCCCTGAAGCCAGAGCTCTCAGATGCCAACTGCATGGATAGGCTTTGCAGTCAAGAAGACCCAGGTTCAAATGTTAGCTCTGACACTTACCTAGCCTTTCATCTCCCTGAGTCACAGTTATCTTGCTTATAAAATGCAGCTAAAGGGCTGAGCGCGGTGGCTCAAGCCTGTAATCCCAGCACTTTGGGAGGCCGAGACGGGCGGATCACGAGGTCAGGAGATCGAGTCCATCCTGGCTAACACGGTGAAACCCCGTCTCTACTAAAAAATACAAAAAACTAGCCGGGCGATGTGGCGGGTGCCTGTAGTCCCAGCTACATGGGAGGCTGAGGCAGGAGAATGGCGTGAACCCAGGAGGCGGAGCTTGCAGTGAGCTGAGATCCGGCCACTGCACTCCAGCCTGGGCGGCAGAGCAAGACTCCGTCTCAAAAAAATAAATAAATAAATAAATAAATAAAAATAAAATGCAGCTAAATAAGATCTAATGGATCAGATAATCCCATTTAAACCTAAGGAATGAAGGCATGGCAGAACTTCCTAATAGCAGAGGGATTCTTAGGGAAAGAAATGGCCATGGTCCCTCAGGAAGGCCACAGTGGACATCCGGGACCACAGTATACCCAGGTGCCTGCTAGGGATGGTCTGAAGGAGAAGAGTATGTCTAGAATCTGTAGAAAATGCAAGCAGAGCCCCCCCCAGAAGGTGAGGCTTTGCTGCATGGGTTTGTGGGATGGGGTGGGGTCAAGGAGCTGGTTTAGGATTTAAGCTGCAGGTACTCTTGCCTAATCTAATGGATATTGTTGTTGATGGTGTTGTTATCATTTTCTTCCTCCAGCTCCAGTCACCACCAGGCTGAGCAGTGGGGAGAGAAACTTTCTGCCTGGCCCTGCATCTGGTTCCAGCCCACCTGCCCTTCCCTTTTTCTGGCCTCTGTATTCCCTCCTGGGCTGACCACAGCTTCTCCCTTTTCCAACCAATAAAGTAACCACTTTCAGCACGTTCTGTCTCTGTCTCCCCTGAGTTGGGCTAAGGTGGGTGGGCAAGTGTTAAGGGTGTGACCAGATCATCCAGGCATGAAGTCCAGAGAAGGATCGTCTGGTAGGTGTTAGCACTCTCCTGGTGGATCCTTGCACCAACCCTGTGAATCTGGTCATTATTCCTCCAGGGGGATGGATGAGAAAACAGCGGCTCAGATGGGTGGTGGGATGCTTCCAAAGCCACTCAGATTCATTGCTGGGAGTGCTGATAATAGCAGCAGCATGTACCAGGTGCCAGACATGGTGCTGGGAGGTTTGCTTATGAGATCCTCTGGCTCCTCAAAACAGTCCCCAGAGTGGTTAACAACATACCCCTGTCATAGACCTGGACTCCATGAGGTTACTTGCCAGTGGCCACACAGAAAGATGGCAAAGCCAGGATCCTCTCTTGTTGATACTTTAAAGTTTTATTTTATATAAGTAATATAGTCATATGCATCAAAACTCAAAAGATTAGAAAAAGATATACAATGAAAAGTGTCTTTCACCCTTTACCTCCACCTGCCTCCACCTTCCACCCCAGCCACCAAGTTGTTTTCTATGGAGACAACAATTGTTCTCAGTTTCTTGTGTTTCTTTTCAGATGTGTATCCCCAACTCTCAATCCTTTCTCTCTCCCTTCTCTGTTTCTTCCTCTTTTCCTTTCTATTCCCCCTCTATGCCTCACTCTATTCTTTCTCTCTCCTCTATTCCTTCTTCTCCATCCTCTCTCCATGCCCCCTCTCTTAATGCCTGTCTATGTACATTCCTCTCTGTATCCCCTTCTCTCCTCACTCCCTATCTCTATCATCTCTTTCCATCTGCTAGAGTAGGTAGACATGAGCAGGACAAGAGAGGGCTCCCCGTCACACACCCAGGAATGCTGGGTGACTATCAGGTGATGGTCGGGTAGTGGTTAAACTGTCTCTCTAACATGATCATTGGGCTGGGCACAGTGGCTCACGCCTGTAATCCCAGCACTTTGGGAGGCGGAGGCGGGTGGATCACCTGAGATCAGGAGTTTGAGACCAGCCTGGCCAACATGGCCAAACCCCATCTCTACTAAAAATACAAAAATCAGCCAGGCATGGTGGCATGCACCTGTAATCCCAGCTACTCTGGAGGCTGAGGCAAGAGAACTGCCTTAACCCGGGAGGTGGAGTGAGCTCAGATCACACCACTGCACTCCAGCCTGGATGACAGAGACTCCATCTTTTTTCTTTAAAAAAAAAACTACAAATAAAAGTTTTCTTGGCTCTGAAAAACAAAGATCAGCAACATTTTAAGTAAAAAGTAATAAAAAGGGTTATTTTAGTCTTCTATTAGTTCAGTCTATACAGTTAACACCTGTTCTGCTTGATATTCATGAACATTTCAGCTCTCCATGAGAGTCCTGAAAGTTCTTCCTCGATTCTAATGTCACAGTCTCCAAAGTTATCAGAAACCTGCATTCAACAGCACCTGTCAAATCTTATAGCTGATTATAAGCCACCTTTTGAAGAGAATCAAAACAAGACAATAATTGTCTGGGTGACAAAAAGTCTTAGAACAGCCACTACTAAGGCCACAATTGACTAAGAATTTTGGTTACTTCTGTGGCATACAACAATTTTACACAAGTTATAATTATTAATTATATACACTAAGCCATATCAGAATTACAGGACTTTCCAATAATTTTGGAACACATACTAATAACATATTTATACAAATACAGCCCAAAGAAAGCTAAACACCATTTCATATTTGACAATGCTTCCTGTATGATTTTTATACCAAATAAGCCAAATATGTCATTTTTGGACTTTAGGGGACCTAATAGCTATAAGATTAATTAGGTCAGAAAAATACATAATTTATAATTTGGTTTTGGAAAGTTTGTTACTATCAAAGGTTTAAAACACTTGATATTATAAAAGAATTGTAGGCCATCCTAAGTCATCTAGCCAAAATAACTCAAAAATTTTAAAAAGGCAAAAAACTTTATTCATGGAAAATCTTGTTCAAAAGAGAAAGCCAAATTTCACCTTTGCATTAGTATACTATTAATATCAAACCCAATTCTTAGTAGAACCTTAGACAAATCTCTTCATTTTTAATGTTTGACCCTAAGGTAAGATTCTCATAAATCTTATGACCCTTTATAAATTTTTGTTAAAGAGCAGATCAGTGCTCCAAGAAAACCCTTTTGTGCTTTTATTCCAATGTTCAGTTTACAAAAAAACTGAATATTATCACTTTAGCCAATATGTTCACACACACAATTTCTTTTATAAGATTAATCTTTCACAAACCTATCACAACTTGCTCAAACCTTCAGCTTTATCCTATCTTACTTAAAACCTTTAACCTTTTAAACGAGTGTAGCCGAAAAACTCCCACATCTCCATGCCTTCTTATAATCTTTTACTGAAAACACATTTCATTTTCCTAACACACCTTGCATGTAAAACGTTTCTTTAGTAGTCTCAATTACATGTTACACTGTTAACTCTTAGCAACTTTTATTTTTGCTGAAAAACCCGATAAGTGAGTGATTTTTAATTATGTAGCAGGTGTGGAGCCTAAGATACAAGACAAAGATGCAGATAAGGTCTCTTTCCAGCATAGTGAGGGGGCATCCCCAACTCCACATGTCCACAGGCCTTACCTAGAGTCTAATAGCTCAAAGAATAGCTCTTCTTTGACTTTTTAAAAGTCAAAGAAGCAGGTCATGATCTTAAAGCGTTAGCAAACCTAATATCTGACCTAATTTAGACTAAATGTCTTTATTTTACCAATAATTTTTTAAACTGTCCTTATCTTCCAAAGCTTACTAAAGTCACGTGAACTAAAAGGCATTAGTTTTTATTTTCCTGACAAAATATTTGATTTAAGCACTTATTTTTAAGCCAATTAATCAGAGCTCCTTCATATATAAATGTCACACACACAACACATATAAACATACAGACAGAAGAAGATCCAGTAGTTGTAAGATTTTTCATTGGGCAGTTTTTAAGTTTCTTAATTGGATTACTGGCTTCAGGGTGGGGTCCTCTGAGGAAAAGGGCTAGGAAAACATGCCATTTCTAGGGCCTAATAAGCAGATACAGATGAAAAGCAAAACAGATCCCCAAAAATTCAGGGTCATATTTTTATGCCAGATCCTGGATTTCCAAAAAAGAAACACTACAGAACAAGACAATGAATGATCTTACTGTGAGTTTCATTGCAAGACAACCCAGAGTCAATCAGCCCATTCTGTGATCAGCCTATCCCCCATGGAAGCCTTATCTCAGTGGTGGGGTGGGGGGTGGGGACGTTTCCATACCTTCCAGGTGGCTGAGAGCATGCCTCTCTGATCCAAACGTGCAGAGAGCCAAGTATCCCCCCAAAACTGCCACTGGTCATGCCCAAAAGTATATTTGCTACCTAGTTATTACACACGAAAGCTCGCTCATAATGCGAAGTAATTTCTGATACTCTAAAAAGTAAAAAACATCAGATAATGCAATGCAAAACAGAACAGAGCCTTAGCTTTTGAGAGAGATCTGCTTTCAATTCCTGGGGTTTAATGAGGAAAACAGATGTTTTCTCTAAAACGGGGTCTGTGGCGCCTCCTCTGTTTTTCTCAAGGAGTCCAAGGCTGTTAGAAATTGTCTTAGGTCCTCTCATGTGTGCATGAAGAGTGGCAAGTATTGGGTGAAAACCCCACCCACGATATTCAACATAAGTTCTTTTCTACTTCCCTAAGCATCTGCTGGTCTGAGAAATAAAGGGAAAGAGTACAAAAGAGAGAAATTTTAAAGCTGGATGTCCAGGGGAGACATCACATGTTGGCAGATCTCCCTGAGCTGTAAAACTCGCAAGTTTTTATTAGCGATTTTCAAAAGGGGAGGGAGTGTATGAATAGGGTGTGGGGTCACAGAGATCACATGCTTCACAAGGTAATAAAATATCACAAAGCAAATGGAGGCAGGGTGAGATTAAAATTGCTAATGAAGTTTCAGGCATGCATTGTCATTGATGACATCTTATCAGGAGACAGGGTTTGAGAGCAGACAACCAGTCTGACCAAAATTTATTAGGCAGGAATTTCCTCGTCCTAATAAACCTGGGAGCGCTACAGGAGACCAGGGCTTATTTCATCCCTTCGCCTTTGACAGTAAAAGACAGCTGCCCCCAAAGTGGTCATTTCAGAGGCCTACCCTCAGGGCCCATTCTTTCTCAGGGATGTTCCTTGCTGAGAAAAAGAATACAGCAATATTTCTCCTATTTGCTTTTGAAAGAAGATAAATATGGCTCTGTTCCACCCGGCTCACCGGCAGTCAGACTTTAAGGTTATCTCCCTTATTCCCTGAACATTGCTGTTATCCTGTTCTTTTTTCAAGGTGCCCAGATTTCATACTGTTCAAGCACACATGCTCTACAGACAATTTGTGCAGTTAACACAATCATCACAGGGTCCTGAGGCGACATACATCCTCCTCAGCTTACGAAGATGACGGGATTAAGAGATTAAAGACAGGCATAGGAAATCACAAGGGTATTGATTGCAGAAGTGATAGGTGTCCATGAAATCTTAATTTATGTTCAGAGATTGCAGTAAAGAGAGGCATAAGAAATTATAAAAGTATTAATTTGGGGAACTAATAAATGTCCATGAAATCTTCACAATTTATGTTCTTCTGCCATGGCTTCAGCCAGTCCCTCCATTCGGGGTCCCTGACTTCCCACAACAGCAAGAAGACAAAACAGAGAAAAAAACAATTCAGTCGACTGAGAAAAAAAAAATACCTTTTCTCCCCCTTGTCTTGTTTTCCCTTTGTAAAAAAAAAAAAAAAAAATACTTTTTTCTTCAGAAAAATAAGATCCAAGAAGAGAAAAAAGCATAAAGGCCTTTTAAATATACATATAGCTTGGATATCTGCTTTTAATCAAGCTAACTTTTAACAAAATCTCCTATTACCAGACTCTAGCTGGGACAAACAGCCAATATTTGTGGTCTTTAAACTTTACCAAAGGCAATCTCCCAGGTGAAACCAAAAAGCCTTAACTAAGGTTATGACTTAACCACAGGTGTACGAAGTATTTTCAAACAGGTGGTAAGCGGTTTTTACAAGATTTAGAATCTACAAAGGTAGCTTAGAGAAGGGAAAATTCAAAAAGGGAAGCCAGATGTTGTTCAAGGAGGGGCAGAGAGTCAACAAACGGCAAAGGTCACACAGATATCAAACCAGAAAGGACTAGCTCCCTGAGCTGGGAATTGAATCCTGAATCTGGATGGCCATTGTGAAAAGACAAATCCTTAGCTACTAAGCTTCAGCATTGGGCAGTTTCCATTTCTTTTCTTAGAAGGACCCTAGAGACAGCCAATTTTGAGCTCGCAAAGGCTTTTAACTGCTCAAGACAATTTTTAGGGCTATGATGTGAACCTCAAAATTCCTGTCCTCTGGATGGTGGAGACTAAGAGGGTGTACCACCATATGGTTACAAGGTCAAGCTCCCAAGGACATAAAAGAGGACAAGGGGAAACTTTATCCAGTTTTTTGTTTGTTTCATGGACCTGCAGCAAAGTTTGTAACTGACCAGTGTGCCGGACTGACTTGAACGGCAAGCTTATGGGGTCCTAAGCCCATGTTCTTTCCTAAGGTACCATGTTCTTTCCTAAGGTACCTCTCTTTATGACAGAAAAATACAGAAAGATGAATTCATAGCACAAAGTACACCAGATTTGCTACAGCTTAAGACTAGCCTCATGAAGCCTTTTGTTTCATTAATTGAAACTTTGCAGAGAAGACAGTGATTTTTACCATTCCTACAATCGGTGGGCACAGAGAGAGGCCAGAAGTCTGACTGGTAAGAAATTCTTACCCTTTTGCTGGAATGCCATTTTCTGGGTTCCCTTTCCCTGAGTGGCCCTAGAGAATCTACTCGCTGCATCATAGCCCTGGGTGCCAAGCTGCAACACAAAGTAAAATTTGAAAAAAAAAATCTCAATTTGTAAGATGCTGCCCAGTGGATTGCATGGGGTAATCAAATTAACATTTTCCATTCCAGCCAGAGCAAAATACGTGTGACAAAACATAGACATTAGCCGCTCTGCTTGGCACCCAATATCTAACTGGCAAGGCTCAAACTTGCCTCCCGTTGGGTCTTGTCACCTTTAATCCATTCAAAGTGGGGTGGAATGACCTCCCACCAGGAATTTCAACATGTGGTCTCTGGGTAAGATGGAAGAGCAGATAGTCTCCTTAAGTAACAGAAAAGACAGGAAAGGAAAAGGAGAGAAAGAGAGAGTGAGAGAGAGAAGCCTTGTCTGAGGCAGGGTGGGGAAGCAGGGAGCTCAGGGAAGCCAGAGAAATACCCACCCACTGCAGCAACACAATCAAAAGTTCAGGCGGGCACTTGTCAGTCACAAAGGGATCTTTTCCAGCAGTCCCATCAGCTCTCAAGTTTCCCCCTATGGGGAGAAAAACAGTTCCCCATGTTCCATGATCCTGTACATGCCTAATCCTGTCACTTGTAGCCATCAGCAAAGAGTGCAAGGCAGATTAATCCAAAGAGAATAGCAGTTAACATTTCATAGTGCCAAATCCATTTCTAGCGAAGAGGGATGTTACTGAGGGGAACCTCTAACTCACTGTCTTTCTCTTTTCTTTGCTCTGGCTCTTGCTCTCGCTCTGGCTCTCGCTCTCCTTCCTTTTGAGACGGAGTTTTTTGCTCTGTCGCCCAAGCTGGAGTTGTGTTTCATCCTAAGGTACCCCTCTTTATGACAGAAAAATACAGAAAGAAAATTTACAAAATACAGAAAGAGCCCCTGCGGCTGGAGGATAAACCTCCACCCACCCCACCGCCTGCCCCGACTCCTCAGCCTCTGCCATTCGCTCCGCCGCCACAGCCAGCCCTGCCCTCGCCACCCCCGCTGCTGGCCCCCACACGCAGCTCACCACCTGTCCCGACCAGCGGGATCATTAACACAGACCTTGAAGGAGGGGGGTGGGAATTATGAGAGACAAGAGACACAAGAAATGGCGACAAGACAGTATTCTGATCAAGTCTCATTTAATGGCTGCGGTGTAATGCCTTATATATGCCGCCAGGTAAGAGGAAGGGCTCAGAGCAGGAGGGGAGGGGAATAATGAGAGACCTCACCGGACGCATGCTCGGTAGACTTAGTCAAATCCGGACGCGGGAGGTAATCTACCCGCGGGCAGGAAAAGTTCGCGCGCGCGGGAAGGGTTGATGATGAAGAACCAGGAAGTGCGCCATCTTGTCTTACAATGTGGAGTTTAAGCAACAGAGGCTGCAGCAATTTCCAAACCTCACAGCTCCGGACAACCACCGCCTCTACCACCTCCACCAGCTATGCCCTCGCCTCCACCCCCACCCCCACCAGCCGCTGCCCCACCGGCTGCCCCTCCCGAGGAGCCTGCCCCCCGTCCCCCGAGGACCCCGAGCTGCCGGACACCTGGCCTCTGTACCTGGCCAAGAAGCAGGAGGCGGCGGCCGTGTGTTGGGAGACGGACTAGGAGGCCGGCGAGAGTGGCGGAGAGGGCGTCTTCCGTGAGCGGGACGAGTTCGTCATCCGCACAGAGGACATCCTTTCCCTCAAGGTGAGTCCCAGCCTTCTCCAAAAACTGGGCCTGATGGATTGAGTGTTTGTTGAGCGGCTGCTGGATGAGAGGCTTGTGTTGGGACCTGCAGATCCAGTCACGGCTGAGGGAGAATGGCTGGGCCCCACTGGAATTCACAGTCCAATGGTGCCCTTAGAGATGGCAGTGACCTGCAGGCCTCAGATTATTTGTGTATGTGTCTATACATGCATTCATTACCTGCATATAAGGTAAAGAATTTTTTTTTTGAGACGGAGTCTCGCTCTGTTGCCCAGGCGGAGTGCAGTGGTGTGATCTCAGCTCACTGCAAGCTCTGCCTCCCGGGTTCACGCCATTTTCCTGCCTCAGCCTCCCGAGCAGCTGGGACTACAGGCGCGGCCACCACGCCTGGCTAATATTCTGTATTTTTAGTAGAGACAGGTTTCACCGTGTTAGCCAGGATGGTCTCAATCTCCTGACCTCATGATCCGCCACCTCGGCCTCCCAAAGTGCTGGGATTACAGGCGTGAGCCACTGCGCCTGGCTGATTTTTGTTTGTTTGAGATGGAGTCTCACTCTGTCGCCCAAGGCTGGAGTGCAGAGTGGCATGATCTCAGCTCCCTGCAACCTCTGCCTCCCAGGTTCAAGCAATTCTCCTGCCTCAGCCTCCCGAGTAGCTGGGATTACCGGCACATACCACCACACCCGGCTAATTTTTGTATTTTTAGTGGAGGTGGGATTACCATGTTGGCCAGGCTGGTCTGGAACTCCTGACCTCAGGTGATCCACTCACCTTGGCCTCCCAAAGTGCTGGGATTACAGGCATGAGCCACTGCGCCCAGCCACCCCCTATGTCTTAGAAGGGACTCTTAATTTTTCTAAGTTAAGCCTTTAACCCAAGTTTGGTCAAGCGTCCTTGCTTTTTATTAACAGGGGCCTTTAAGCCTCTTTGTCTTAGGAGGGACTCTAACTCTCCTAAGTTGGGCTCCTAACCCAATCCCATCCTTTACCCAGGTAAAATATACCCCACCACGTATCCAGAGTTGGCCAGTTGGTGCTGGAGTCTTTTTCTTTGGGTCAGGAGTCTCTTCAGTATAGTCCCTTCCTGGTGGCCAGGAAGATGTTAGGAAGACATTACCAGAAGGGAGTCTGGATCCAGACCCCAAGAGAGGGTTCTTAGATCTCACACATGACAGAAAACAAAGCAAATCCATAGAGTAAAGTGAGAAAGCAAGTTTATTCAGAAAGTAATTTAAAGGAAAGGGGAAAAGAATGGCTACTCCATGGGCAGAGCAGCCCCAAGCGTTGCTGGTTCAAGATTTTTATGGTTTTTTTTTATTATATGCTAAAACAGGGGTGGATTATTCATGAGTTTTCATGGAGAGGGGCAGAGATTTCCCAGAACTGAGGATCCCTCCTCCTTTTAGTCTATACAGGATAACTTCTGAGTGTTGCCACAGTGTGCGTAAACTGTCATGGCACTGATAGGAGTGTCTTTTAGCATACTAATGTGTTATGATGAGCATATAATGAGCATTGAGGATGACCAGCGGTCACTTTCATTGCCATCTTGGTTTCAGTGGGTTTTGGCTGGGTTCTTTACCACATCCTGATTTATCAGCAGGGTCTTTGTGACCTGTATCTTGTGCCAAACTCCTATCTCATCCTGTGTCTAAGAATGCCTAACCTGGGAATGTAGCCGAGCAGGTCTCACTCTTATTTTATCCAGCCCCTATTCAAGATGGAGTCACTCTGGTTGGAAGGCCTCGGACACAATTATTTCTTACTTTAATCCTGGGGTGTGTGCTTACCCTTTGGGGTGAGGGAGAAGAATAAGGGAGTAATGTCAGTGACTCTGGCCCCCCAGGAACAGCCTTCATGTCCTTCCCTTCTTCTCTACCCACCGTGGAACATGAGAGATCTGGAAAGTTTCAGTGACATTATCCAGAATGTCTGGCCAGCCTGGCTTGGTGTCTATCAGGCCTTATCTTCCTCATTTTTTTGTGGGACAGGGACCAGGGACCAGACAAGACCCCAGGGCATCTCCATTCACCCCAGGGGCACAAGCTGAAAGAGTCTCCTGATGGGAGTGGGGATGCTTTGTACATATGATAGCCCCTTGGTCAGAGATGGCAGTATAGATTTTCTTCTAGCTCCCCACTTTCTGATTTCTGTCTTTGTCCATGCTTGGGTCTCCCCAACCATTTAGGCAGAAACAGAGGCATCCAGTGATGGGTTGGGAAGAGTTGCTGGGAACTCAGTGTGTGACTACCACTACCTCCACTTTCTCCTGTCCTTCTGTAGGTTTGCATTCTGAAAGAGTGGCCCAGGCAGGGTGATGTCTAACCCAGGGATGGCAAAGGTGTTGTCCACATGCCATCATTTCTTCCACGGATGCCTACATCACATGATTGCTGCTCCTTTCTATTAGCCCATGTGTGGCCACAGAGCCCTCAGCACAGGGCTGCAGGTAGCTGCTACAGCTGCCCATTGATTGGGGTTGACAGGCAGATTTGCTGCCCCAATTTAACTCAAATAAAATGCTAGTGGTGAAAAATCAGACCTGGTGGTTGAGGTTTTACTGAATAAGAAGACTGCACAGGGGACCCTGAGCAGGGGTCCAGAGGAGATAGGACTTCAGGCTCTCCACCAGAAGCTTAAGAGGGGTTAAAGCTTTTCCAAGGGGTCCCTAGCCCAGAGGCCTCCTGCAGAAGATGAGGTGGAGGTTGCCAGGGATCTCAGTAATGGACAGGAAGAATCTACCAGGGAAGGAGGACTGAGGGGTGGGATGGGGCAGGTAAGAAAGCAGTGGTGGGTTAGACCAAGCAGAACCTCTGACTGAGACCTTCCTTTAATTTTCTATTTTAAGCTGCTTGGTCAATAAGTTTATTGTTTTTACCTGAATAATCTCATTGAAAATGACTATTTGCCAGGCATGGTGGAATGTGCCTATATTCCCAGGTACTTGGAAGGCCAAGGAGGGAGGATTGCTTGAGCCCAGGAGTTGGAGGCTACAGTGAGCTATGATTATGCCACTGCACTCTAACCTGGGTGACAGAGCGAGACTCTGTCTCTGAAAGAAAAGAAAAAGAAAAAAGAAAAGACAAGAAAATAGTTGTTTGGCTTAGTTCTCAGCAGCCTGCTCCTGAGCTCTTAGGAAACTTGCCTTCTGAGCTACTCAATCTTTCTTCTGGACAGGGGACATCTTGGGATGGTTCCACCTCTTCTTAACTTCTTCCCCAGGCTTCTTCTCATGAACTGGATTCTCTCGTTCAGCATCATGAGCTTTCTTATACATCTCTCCATCATGACTGGAGTTATGCTGTTCTTATGTATTGAGAGAATTGTTTCTTGTAAACATCTTCATCTTCTTGCATTGGGTAGTGCATATAATCTGCGATCTTCTGACCCAGGATGTGCTTCTGTATTGAATTCCCTGCTTTCTGAACTGGAAACAGGGAATTGTTTGGTAACTGTGAGGGATAGACAACCTCAATCCGCAGCTCCCTTCAGGGCTCCCCTAACTTTATTTCCATTGGTAGTTCTGGCAAGTAGCAGGTGAAGGCACTAAGTAACCATCAGTGCTTCCCATGTGATACCCATCTCTGCTCACCTCCACTTGTCCTTCAAAGGTCTTGTCCATACCAAGCCTATTGAGGAGCCTTCTGGTCAGCACAGGCCAGTACAATGTGCTGCAGCATAATCTGGCTGGCCAACCTTCACCCTACACTTTGGACATTCATGAACATATGTTGTGCAGACAATCATATCCCCTCTGTATGGGCAAAAACCATATGACAAGTGATCTCGCTGTTAGTTATGTGAACTATCCTGAATTTGGGTGTGCTCTACTTATTTTCATCCAGGATTACCAAGTGTGTCTGAGCATAGTAATCAGTTTAACCCTCTTGTCTTCTAAGTGTCATCTGTATCTCTTAAAGTAGGCCTTACTCTTAACAATTTCAACACACTCCATTCTGCAGAACAGAGAGCTGTGTCCATGGCTTGACACAGACCTGCAGCAGTGCAAGGGGGCAAGGCAAAGCGGAAGCCCTATGGTCATTCTTTGATCAACTTTTGCAGCCAAGTGAATGCTATAGGTTGGGGACTCTGAGGGTTTGTGATTGGAAAGGGGGAAGGAAAAAGGAGAGGGTCCCAGACTGGTCTCTTCCCCCTCTTCCAGGCCTTGACGGACCACACTTGATATAGGTAGACCACAGCAAAGCTTAGTTTTGGCCAGGAGGACAGATCCCAGGGCCCAGGAATCCTGGTAAACACGTGGATTGAGATGGGACAGCCAACCTCAAGACCCCTCACAGAACCACTCAGCCCAGCTGCCCCTCCAGAAGTCAGGATAGGGCTTCTTCCCACACTTATTTTCTCCAATTTCCAATGGCAAACTGCTTTGCAGATGCCTCTAAAGCCCATCCCCAGCCAGGGAGCCACGTATGGTAATACCTACATGGAAACAGACATCTTCTCTGCAGGAAAGTGCAGGTTTGGGGTTGGAGCTATAGTAAGAAGTTACATGAGTAAACTGGAGCTTAGAAAATAAAGTTCTAAAGACAGACTAGTCAGGGAGGGGGATGGTCCTTTCCCAGAAACAACACCAGCAGAGGCATTCACTCATCCAATATTTATCGAGCACTTACTATGTGTTCCATTCTAGGTGGTGGGGATTTGATATGAAGAAGAGAGAGAGAGAGAGAGAGTGTGTGTGTGTGTGTGTGTGTGTGTGTGTGTGTGTGTGTGTTGGAGAGGATAGCCAATAAATAAATGAACTAACACATACATAACATGTTAGGTGGAGGAAAAGTTATGGAGAAATACAGTTAGGTAATAGGAATAGTGAGTCTGGGGGTGGGGTAGAAATGGGGGTGATTACTTTGCCAAGTAGTCAGGGAAGGTCTTAAAGTGTTATTCAAGTAGTGAACTCAATGAAGGAGGACATGAACTGCACAACAACCCATGAGAAGAGCAATTTAGAGAGAAGAGAGTTTCAGAACAAAGGACCTGAGGTCAGAGTGTGCTCAGAGTGTTGGGGATCATCTAGGAGGCTGGCACGGCTGGGGTAAATGAGTGGTCAGGAGCCTGAGGGGAGTTGAAGTCAGAGAGGTAGCCGAGACACAGAGAATGAGGGCCTTGTGGGTCATTGCAAGGACTTTGCCTTTCATTTGGAGCAAATTTGGGAGCCACTGTAGGAGTCTGAGCAGAAGAATTACATAATATGACTTCAGTTGGAAAAGGATCCTTCTGGCTGCTGTGTTGTGAATACTACAGGGGAGATGCAGAACCAGGGAGGGCAGGTAGGTCACTGAAACAAGGCAGGCAAAAGCTGGCTTAAAAAAATTCTTCAGGCCGGGCATTGGGGCTCACACCTGTAATCCCAGCACTTTGGGAGGCCAAGACGGGCAGATCACGAGGTCAGGAGTTCGAGACCAGCCCAGCCAGCATAGTGAAACCCCATCTCTATTAAAAATACAAAAAAATTAGCCGGGTGTGGTGATGTGCACCTGTAATCCCAGCTACTTGGGAGGCTGAGGCAGGAGAATTGCTTGAACCCAGGAGGCAGAGGTTGCAGTGAACCAAAATCATGCCACTGTACTCCAGCCTGGTGACAGAGCAAGACTCCATCTCAAAAAACAAACAACAAAAAACTCTTCATCCAGTGGTATGAGGCCCCCCACACTGTCAGGTAGAAATCTTGCCTTCCTTAAACAAACCTTTATTGTGTCCCTTATTGGAGGTATTCCTTCCTTGGCTTCTAAAACACTATAGAGCCCTGAGATACAACATTTGAGAGGGTCATCATATCCATTAGGTATTGTCATAGAAATGCTGAATTGCAAGCCAACTCAAAATTCAGTGACTTAAGGCAACAACCATTTGTTCTCACTCCCATATCTGTGCGTCAGCTGGGGTTCGGCTGATCTAGGCTGGGCTCAGCTGGTTCTTCTTGAACCAGCAGGTTCCATAAAACATATTCCCTGGGTCACCTGAGGTTAGGAGTTCTAGACCAGCCTGGTAAACATGGTGAAACCCCGTCTCTACTAAAAATATGAAAAAAATTAGCCAAGAATGGTAGTGGGTGCCTGTAATCCCAGCTACTCAGGAAGCTGAGGGAGGAGAATCTCTTGAACCCAGGAGGCAGAAATTGCAGTGAGTGGAGATCAAGCCACTGCACTCCAGCCTGGGTGACAAGAGTGAAACTCGATCTCAGGCTGGGCGCAATGGCTCACGCCTGTCATCTCAGCACTTTGGGAGGCCAAGTCCGGTAGATCACAAGGTCAGGAGTCTGACACCAACCTGGCCAAGATGGTGAAATCCCATCTCTACTAAAAACACAAAAATTAGCTGGGTGCAGTGGCAGGCACCTGTAATCTCAGCTACTCGGGAGGCTGAGGCAGGAGAATCACTTGAACCCAGGAGGTGGAGGTTGCAGTGAGCCTAGAACATGCCACTGCACTCTAGCCTGGGTGACAGAGCAAGACTGTCTCAAAAAAAAAAAAAAAAGTGAAACTCATTCTCAAAAAACAAAACAAAACAAAAAACATTTTCTCATAGTGTTGGTAGAAGGATAAGCACAGATTCCAAGACTGTGCTTTCATCATGTCTGTTAGCATCATTAGCCAAAACAAGTCACATACCAACCCCGAAGTTAAGGGGCAGAGAAATATACTCTGCCTCTCGTGGAAGAAACTGCAGACTCCTTGATTGTGGATACAGGGAGGGTGATGAATTGGAGCCAGTAACTCAATCTACCACAGTTACTATGTTTAATAACAAGATACGCTTTGGTTGCTCTGATCCATTTATTCTGGCTATGGGAGAAAAAGCACCATATGTTGGTTGCTGATCAAGAGCATGTACAGTATCCTGTGAGATAGAACCTTACCCACTCGAAGTTTTATTTCCAAGGTGATGATGTCACCCCATTCCACAAATGCAGCTGCTTCTGGGTGGTGGAGAACATGATAAAACTGGTGAATCCCATGAATAACAGGCCCTTTCTTTATTTTACTGTAGCACTCTCCCTGGATATCCGTATGGTTAACCTTCACTCACCTCATTCAAGTCTTTGCTCAAGTGTAACCTTCTCAAAAAGGTCCACTATGACCATCCTCATTAAAATTGCAATCTCTGCATCCCCAGTTCCCCCTATTCTACTCACTTTTTCCCCATGGCACCTTGTACTATTAGTCTATATAATTAAATTATGCATTATGCTTATTGTTTATTTTCTGGGCCCCACCCTGAATATAATATTTATTATCTTTGCCCCACTCTGAATGTAAGCTCTCAGAGTGTTTGTGATCAAGAAGTGGGAAGGAAAAGATTATTGTTTTGTCCATTTTGTGTTTGGCATATAGTAGGCACTCAATAAATATATGTTAATTGAATGACTGAATGAATGAATGAATGAGGAGTTATTTGCTAGAAGCAATATCATATGGGATACAGTCACTGTGATTAAGAAATTCCACAAATCCATGGATACCAGTACTGGCACAGGCATGGAAGGCAAGAAAATAAAATTCAAATTCAGAATATCTATTCCCGTGAGGGCCAATCACCCCTGCCTCCATGCTTTTGAAGGGGTCTCATGTACCTGTGACCAGATAGCTGGTTCATTTTCTCTGGTTAATGGCACTATGTCAGGGCTTAGATTGGCCACCACGGTAGCAGGCTCACTGCTGGAGTACGCTGCTGATACACACCGTAAATGTCAATAGGCAGATCAGCCTTGCTAAGTGGGAAGTCCATGTTATTGGCCCCAGGCTTAGTCCCTACCACTGTCACATGGTGCTTTGTTTATGAGTCCCCTGAGCAAGCACTAGGGTGGCCAGGGAGACAGGCTGACTGACATCTAAAGCGGTGTCATCCTCTCTAAATGATTACAAGAGCTTCTCTTGTAGCTTTTGTGAAGTGCCTGCAGGACATTGAAGGAGGTCTTGGCCCATCTCCTGGGCTCAGTTCCTCTTTGGCTTTGAGGCCCAAGAAATAGCTAATTCTATATGTTGTCATACTGGGTACTGGCCATTATTACATTGTCACAATGGGACTGTGCAAGTGTGCTGTCTCAGTTTCATATATGTTCTGTAGGAAAATGGTACTAATTGTGCAGTAAGAAACTGTGTTTATAACCTGGATATTAGATCAAGATGGTGAAGATTGCTTGACATTTTTACAACATATCAGGGTGGTATGTTGCAAATGTAGGAAACTTGGTAACCCCCATGTGGGATTTCCTCTATCTAGTAGGATTGCACAACCCCAAATACTCCTTTTGAGGAAACTGGACGGTTAGAGAAGCAACACTCATTGAAAATTCCCCCAATCTTGTGTCCTCTGTATTGCTTTTCTGAAAATACATCATCTGATCATATTACAGTAAATGCAACTGCTATATGATTTAAACGTTCATTTCTCTAAGCCTCAAACCCAGTCCAATTCCATTTATGTAGTGTCCAACCTAGGGCTTGGTTTAAGTGAGGAGAGGTCAAGAGTGGAGACAAGATCTCTTTCAGATTTTGAGGTGTCCTAACACCCATTATTTACAAAAGAGCTTAAG
Source organism: Trachypithecus francoisi (assembly GCF_009764315.1). Classification (NCBI taxonomy): domain Eukaryota; kingdom Metazoa; phylum Chordata; class Mammalia; order Primates; family Cercopithecidae; genus Trachypithecus; species Trachypithecus francoisi. Next base: position 41,166,418 of record NW_022681467.1, read on the forward strand.
TCCTTGCAGGGGCCATCCCAGCAGAACATGGTGTCCAGAAGCGTCAGAGGAGCTAATTATTGGATTCAATCACAGCCCACAGCAGGGATCTTGGAGCCCAAAATACACTGCTTCTTGGAGAGGCTGCCCGCTACTGTAACTGGCAAAAGGGTTTGGCTGCTTGCCTCTTGTAAAAAGAAGCCAGTATAATGAGAATGAGTTGTGATAAAAAGAGAGCAAGATTTTATTATCCATGCTAGGTAGAGGAGAAGTGGATGTAATTCTTTCCAAAGATTTCCACTCTATAATTTGTAGAGGGAACACGGGGTTTTTTAAAGAGAGGGTTCGGAATGCAGAAGAGGCAGGGGGCTTGGAGGTATCAGGTGGGGTGACCCACTCCAGTGGCTTGTCTTGAATTATTGTTCTGTCTGGTGAAAGGGCCAGCACCATTGTGGCTGGGAGTGTCTGGTCCGTATCAGGATCTGGCCCCTGAAGCTTCTAAGGAAAGTATTGACCAGATAAGTGAATATAATGTGTGCTTAACAAACATCTGGATAAATAAATGTGCATAAGTTGTTGGGGGCACAGAATGGGAAAAGAAAGAGAGTGGAGGTTTACAGCATATTCCAAGGCTGTGTCTCAAGATGAAAGGAAACACATATGCAGTTTGTCTCAAAGTGATATCTTGAGATTGGGGAGAAAGGAGGCAAGAAAACAAAGTGTTAAAATGCGATTTGAAGCCAAATTGCTCGGTTACGCTATTAAACGCAATCCATGCTATTAAGACAGGAATTGTGGTAGAGCTAGGATCTAGTAATGCTACCCTTTCCTGCCTACTGCCAGTCTTGGAATTCTTGCCCCCAGCCTGGCCCTCACCCTTCACCCTAATGCTACCATCATCCATCAGCACCACTCTACCAGCCTCAGTGCTTCTGCAGCACCGAGTCCCATAGCCCCATACCAGTTGTAATGGCTCCAGCTTTCCCCTCTTTACTTTTGCTCCTGCTGGTGCTGTGACTGCTGCGTGGTTCCACTTGTCCTGCCCATTGATGCAGTCTTTGGAGACCCCAACTTGAAAAATAAGCAAATGACAAACAAAAAAAAAATCCTCCTCCTTTCCCATCTCATCACTATGTTTACCCAGTTCATAATTCTACCTTAAGGTCATGGCAAAGAGAGAGAGTGTAGAAAAAGTACAAATGGAGTGATGGCAGACAAAACAAACACAAGCAAACAAAACAAGCCCTCTAGTCATTGCTGCAGCCTGTTGGCCAGCAGATGGGGGTGCGCTTTGCTTAGCTAGTAAAGGTGGTGCTGGAGGAGCTACAGCATGCACTACACCACCCCCCACCCTGACTTTTTTCTTTCTTTCTTTTTTGAGACGGAGTCTGGCTCTGTTACCCAGGCTGGAGTGCAATGGTGCGATCTCGGCTCACTGCAACCTCCGCCTTTGGGTTCTGGCGATTCTTCTGCCTCACCCTCCTGAGTAGCTAGGATTACAGGCACCTGCCACCAAGCCTGGCAAACTTTTGTATTTTAGTAGAGATGGGGTTTCACCATGTTGGCCAGGCTGGTCTCAAACTCCTGACCTCAAGTGATCCACCTGCCTCTCAAAGTGCTGGGATTACAGGCGTGAGCCACCGCGCCCGGCAGCACGCTGACTTTTTCCACAGAACAGCATAGCATTAGTAAATTCTGCCTGCAGAGCATACAGGTCTCAGACACACAAGTTTCTGTATATCCCCCTCCCCAGCTGAGACATTAACCTCCAAAAGTCCAGGGCCCAGTCACACCAGACCCATGAGGATGAGCTCATAACATAAAAACTTGGTGAATTTGCAAGAGATGGGCCCCTTAGGGCTGCTCTGCCCTAGTGTTTATGGCCTTCACATCTTGAACCCCCCTCAGAGGATTTCTCCCTGGATGAATAATCCATAGCCTGTGGTTTATTATGGATTAGGGTTAGGACTTTTACACCACCTGGGGGATAGACAATGAAGACAACTGCCCTCTTCCATCAATCTCAAAGTAAGTACAAATGGGAAGATTGGTGGTTTCCTCAGCAAGTAGAGCTCTGTGAAGCTAGGTGGCACCACAGGACCTACTTCAAACAAGACCCCGGTGGCTGGCCGGGTGTGGTAGTTCGTGTCTGTTATCCCAGCACTTTGGGAGATGGAGGCAGGAGGATTGCTTGATCCAAGAAGTTTAAGACCAGCCTGAGCTGGTTCCTACAAAAAATACAAAAATCAGCCAGGCATGGTGGCACATGCTTGTAGTCCCAGCTACTCTGGAGGCTGAGGTGGGAGGACCACTTGAGCCCAGGAAGTCAAGGCTGCAGTCAGCCATGATTGTGCTACTGCACTCCAGCCTTGGTGACAGAGCAAGACCTTGTCTCAAAAAAACAAAACAAAAAACCTGGTGAGCTCTGCAGCCTCATGGTAGGTGCCTGGGATGGTTGAGTGGTTGGAACACAGAAAACCCTAGATTGGCTCATTCGTGATCTATGTTGTAGGGCCAGAGACTCTGATTTGAAATAATAGAAATCTCTCAACTTCTTAATATATGACTTAGGTGAGCACATGCTTATCAGAAGGACAGTTCTCCATCCATCCTGGGGGATTCCCATTCAGCTGTGGCAGATTAGCAGAGTCACTGTCATTTCTTTTACTTTTCTCTATGGTTTCATAGGATACCACTATATACCACTGTGGTGACTTCTCCTTCACCATTTTCTTTATGTTTTATTCTTTTCTTTCAGTGTTTAATTTTGACATAATTTCAGACTTAAAGTTGCAGGCTGGGCACAGTGGCTCATACCTATAATCCCAGCACTTCAGAAGGCTGGGGCAAGAGGATCACTTGAGCTCAGGAATTTCAGACCCAGCTTGGGCAACGCAGAGAGACCCCCGTCACTACAAAAAAATTTAAAAATGTGCCCTGCATGGTGGTGCACACTTGTGATCCCAGCTCTTCAGGGGGATGAGGCAGGAGGATCTCTTGAGCCCAGAAGTTTCAGGCTGCAGTGAACTGTGATCACGCCACTGCACTCCAGCCTGGCCAACAGAGGGAGATCCTGTCTCATAAAAACAAAAAGAAAGAAAAGTTGCAGAAATAGTACCAAGATTTCCTGTATACCCTTCACCCACATTCCCGAAATGCTGACATTTTACCACATTTTTCTTAATCCTCTGTCTTTCTCTGATACACACACACACACACACACACACACACACACCCACACACATTATGTTTGTTCATAGCATATGGGAATAAGTTGCAGACATCTTAAATACTTCAATGAATTTTCTAAAATAAAGGTATTCTTTAAAATAGGCTCAGTACAATAGTCAAATTCAGGAAATGAACATTAATACAGTGCTAGTACCTATACTAGTGTCTACGGCAAAACTGGCTACATAACTGTGGGGGTGCTCAGTGCAAAGTAAAAATGTGGAGCTCCTTGTTCAAAAAAACAGGGGAAAACATATCACTAAAGGTACTCATAAGGCTTTCTTCTTTCTTGCAGAGTCTCTCTCTAGACCTGTCATGGAGCTTTTGATTTATTGTTTCTGTCACTATCCCTCAAGCATGGGGATAGTTGTGGAGCAGTGCAGACCCTCAGGACTACCTAGGGTCCCTGACTGCTACTTGGTGGTGTGTCCTGGAGGATTCTGCTTGCTGCCGGATTCTTCCTCATGCCACCTGGCAGGCTGAAGCTCTGTGACTCAGGAAATCAATCTTCCCTGTCCACAGGTCCATTGCACCAACCCATGGATGGGCAGTCCCCAAGCAGTTGCAACCTCTGTGCTGAGACATGCTCCGTACAGGATCGGGATAGGTGGGAGGCTCGCTCCTGCCAAGTCACCCGTTGAATGTACTGTGCTGCTGCCAGCCCGGGACTGGGACAGTAATTGGCATTCCCTGAAATGCCACAGGATGTGCACACCTAACTCTGACCCTTCCTGCACCCTTTCCCAAGGCCCCACTGGGAGTGGTTGGCAACGATAGAACATGGGCCTCCTCTTGCCAATGTGATTCGACTGCCATGTGCATAGCAGCAGTCAGGGGGCAAAGGTGGAAAGGGGAGGGCTGAGCAGAGCCATGGTGCCAGTGGGTGGAGGGCGAGCTGCTGAGAACCCATCCCAGGAAGGCAGCCAGAGGTGGGACTGCTCTTGAGTCCGGACGCCTAGCTCCCGGAGCATGTACCATCGTCTAATTGACCTTCACTTACAAACACAAGTTTAAATAACGGAGAATTTTAAGACAATGACCACAGGGAATTACATCCTGGGTGCAGGGTCCTTCTGCATCTAAGGCCTTGTGTGACTTGGGTGCATGTCTACAAAGCCCATCTATAGACCTTATTCGGATTCTACCAATTGTCTCAATAATGTCCTTTACAACAAAAGAAAATCCTGGATCCTACATTGCATTTAGTTGTCACGCCTCTTTAATCTTCCTCTTTTTCTTTCTTTAAGTTACTTTGTTCAGCAGCAGATTAATCTTCTTTCATCTGAAAAAGTTTCTCAATCTTTTTTTGTCTTTCATGACGTTAACATTTTGGACGATTAAAGGCCATCTATTTTACAGACTGTCTCTCAGTTGAGCTTATCTGATATTTCTTCACAATGAAGGCCATCTATTTTACAGACTGTCTCTCAGTTGAGCTTATCTGATATTTCTTCACAATTAGATTCATGTTATGCGTTTCTGGCAGGAATACTATAGAAAAGATACTGTATTCTTTGTGGAGGATCATACCACGAGGCACATGCTGTTGATTTGTTTTGTTACTAATGGTGTTAACTTCGATTACTTGAGTGAGACAGTGGCTGCCTATTTTCCCATTTGCAATGAATAAGTATTTGTGAGAAGAATGATTATTTAATGGTTGCTAGATGATGTTTTCCTTTTATTATTTTCTTTTATTTATTTATATTTTTTGTAGAGACAGTCTTGTCATATTGCTCAGGCTTGTCTTGAACTCCCGGCCTCAAGAGTTCCTCCCACCTCGGCATCCCAAAGTGCTAGGATTACACATGTGAACCATCATGCCCAGCTGTTAAATGATAATTTTCTAATTCTATCCTTGACCCCTTGTCTACCTTTATTGAGCCCTTTTTGGCTTCCTATCCTTGCCTACAATGTGACATTTTGGTGTTGTGTTCCATCTACTCTTCTGAGCCTGTGGACACGATGCAGGTAGGGGAGGTTTGGGGCTCTGATCTCTCTGAGGTTTGCGTTAAATGTCTTAAGCGAGGGTTTACTCCATTAGTTAGTGGAGTGTCTTACACCCGAGAGGGCGTTAAGCTTCACTTTCCCACCATCCTTCTTTCTCTCCTTCCCTCCTTCCATAATTCAGAGATTGTGAGAATCATGGCTGTGACTCATAGCTTAACACTTTAACTCTAAAAAAGAAATCCCAGGTCGCTCTTTTCCTCCATAGTATCATGTCTACAAAACTAATCTACAAGTACTTGTTGAGTACTTATTCTGTGTATGCCAGTTTGCTTGGCTTCCTGTAGAGAAGAAATGTGTAAGGCAAAGTCACTGCTTTCAAGAACCCACAAGCTGTAAACATGAAGAGTAGAAGCAGGCAGGCCTGGAATATCTCTATGTAGTCTACATGGAGAGGTCCAGGGGATTTTATGGGATGGGGAGGTAAATAGGTCATGGCAGAGCTGAGCTTTAATGATAGCAAACTGATTAAAAGCATTGGCTCTAGAATTAGACTTTGATTCAAACACCATCTTCATTCCTTCCTAATTTGTTATACTGGGCAAGTAATTTATCTTTCTGACCCTCAACTTTTTCATTTGTAAGATACAGTTATTAATAGAATCTTCCTCTCAGGGCTGTTGGGAATATTAAATGAGATAATGTATGCAAAGCACTTAGGTTGGTTCCTGACATATCCTAAGTGTTTCATAAACAGTACTTATTAAAATCTTAAAGGAAGGTATTATGTATCAAAAGCTTTTCAAATGCATGTCTGCTGTTGACCCGGAAATTCCACTTAGAATCTATCATGAGTAAACAACCAGAAATGCCCATAGTGATTACTTACTATATCGAGAAAACTTCAACAACCTTTAACATTTAACATTAACATGTAACCATTGAAGCTTGTTTAAATAAATGATGATCTCTTCATGCAAGTAAACCTCTACACATATTAGCAATTATGTTATAGAATATTTAACGATAGAAGAAAATCTTTACCTAATATTGTCAACGGGTAAAAAGAGGCTATAAATCTGCATTAATATATAGTCTTAAACTGTTCTCTATCCCATATATTTCTTTCATTCTTCCCAGAAACATTTTTAAAGGACTTGAGGAGTTTGCCACTGCCCCAAGGGGCATTTGGAAGATTCTTCTCTAGCAAGTGTGATTTTAAAAATTTAATGGGACCTCAATATTGTATCAGGAGGGTTATTCCCAGCGCCCACGTAGCATATCTGGCAAACACTAGCCTCTGGTACACTTTGAGAGAGTTAAGTTTATCTGTTTGTCTTTGCATGCCAGCAACTTTTACATCACAACAGCTCTCAGAATCCAGACATGGTGATGTAGAACTACTGGGTATTTGTACTGATAGGGACCAGGCACTATGAGCCTTGAGCTTCACCTGTGAATAAATCTCAGGGAAGACAGAGAGGAGAGGGGAGAGACCGAAGAATTGAGATTTTCTCCCCAGTGTGGCCTTCTTATTGATTTAAAGAGAAGAGACATGAAACTGTAAAACTTTTGAAACAAAGCAGTGTGTTTTTATTTGTTCTTATTTTTTTGCTTTGAATTCTCAATGCCACTACCTTTGTCCAAGCTTACAATCCATCATAACCAGATGATGGTAAAGCTGCCCACTCTGTTTCTCTAAACAAATCTTCCCAATTCTAGAACTGAGACTTTTTTTTTTTTTTTTTTGAGACAGAGTCTCACTTTGTCTCTCAGGCTAGAGTGCAGTGACCCGAATTTGGCTCACTGCAACCTCTGCTTCCGGGTTTAAGTGACTCTCATGCCTCAACCACCCAAGTAGCTGGCATTACAGGTGTGCACCACCACACCTGGCTAACTATTTTGTATTTTTAGTAGGTTTCACCATGTTGGCCAGGCTGGTCTTGAACTCTTGGCCTCAAGTGATCCACCCACCTTTGCCTCCCAAAGTGCTGAGATTACAGGTGTGAGCCACCACTCTCAGCCAAGAACTGAGACTTTAAGCTCTCACTGCATTTGACTCTGGGCAAGTTGCTCCTGATGGTAGTCAGACTTCTAAGATGACTTCAATGACCTCCACTTCCTGGTTTTCATGCCTTTGTGTGTTCTCCTCCTTGAGTGTGGACTGCACCTTGTGATTTGATTCTAATGAGTAGTGATGTCATGGAAAGTGTTGTGATGTCACTTCTGAGATTAGGTTACAAAAGACTATGACTACAATAACTTATTGTATATTTCAAAATAGCTAGAAGAGAAACTTTGGAATGTTCCCAACACAAAGAAATGATAACTGCCTTGGGTGATGGATATACCAATTATTCTGATTTGATTATTATACATTGTGTGCATGTGTCAAAATATCACATGTCCCCCATAAATAGGTATAACAGTTATGTATCAATAAAAAAGGCTGGCTGGGCTTGGTGGCTTACACCTGTAATCCCAGCACTTTGTGATGCTGAGGCGGGAGGATCACCTGAGGTCAGGAGTTCGAGATGAGCCTGATTAGCATGGGGAAACCCTGCCTCTACTAAAAATACAAAAATTAGCCAGGTGTGGTGGCACACGCCTGTAATCCCAGGTACTTGGGAGGCTGAGGCAGGAGAATTGCTTGAATCTGGAAGGTGGAGGTTGCAGGGAACTGAGATTGCACCACTGCACTTTAGCCTGGGTGACAGAGTGAGTGAGACTCCATCTAAAAACAAAAGACTATGACTTCTACCTTCTATTCACTCTCTCTGGAGCTTCTTGCTTGCTCACTCTGATAAAGCAATCTATAGGTTATAAGCTGTTCTCTGAAAGGACCCACTGACCAATGAACTGGAAGTGACCTGCAAGCAACTGAATCCTGCCAGCAACCATGTAAGTGGGCTTGGAAGTGCATCCTTCCCTAGTTGAGCCCCAGCCAGCCAACAATTAGACTTCATCCTTGTAGAAGACCCTGATCCACAGGACTAGCTCTGTAGTCCTTGTGTCCTGCCTCTTCCCTCACCCGCTGTGAGAGTTCCCCTGAATTCCTGCCCTGGTAGTACAGAATAGTGTGTCCAGTCTGCCCCCACTGGAACAGAACTGCTTTCTCTTTGGGAGTTTGTTTCCTCACAGAATCACAGGATGTTATTTTCAAAGGGTGTCTGTGCTTGTGTTTAACCTTGTGCTATTTTGTAATAATGAACCACTGGAAACCAAGTAAAACTAAGTAAATTACAATGCTTTGTAGATCAGGATATTATGTAGCCATTAAAAATGACACCAGAGAATATTCACCTACCTGGGAAAATGTTTATAATATAATGCTAAGTAAAACTCTTGGTAGAAAAAAATACCCTGGTAGAAAATAGTGAAAATAGTACACACTCTCCCTCCTTCTCTCTCTCTCTCTACATATATATATATATATATACACACACACACATATATACACACTATATATAAAGTATATACTCTATTGTATATGAGTACTATTTTCACTATTTTCATATATATAATTTATAAATAACATAAATTTACACAAAAATAAATGGTATTATTTACTATATATAAAGTATATATACTTTATATACATATATAAAGTAATTAAAGGCATATGGAGAGGAATATTACTTTGAGATGCTAATTGGAGCTTTATTCCTGTAGATCTACTTCTCTTTGATCTTTCCCTCACTCCTGGCACCTGGGCATTCTACTTCATGCCTGGGGAGGAGACAGGACAGCATTACATAGCTCACAGAACATTTAAATTCTTGGCTTGTAGAGTTCAAAACAGAAGGTTCAGATATAAGACAAAGGGCTTGTTTGGAGATAACTGAGCAATTAAGGGTATCAGGGATCTTAGAGATCATTAGACCATTGGAGCTAGAACCTTAATTTTGGGAAGAAAGTGTTTTAATTACATCAGAGTGAATGCAGATCACGAGATGAAAGAATGTATGAAAAACCAGAATCAGGTTTTAACAACCCCTGCTTTCTTTCTGTTTCCTCCCCCTGCCCCCCGCCCCGCCCCAGTAGATGTATAACATTCTCCCCATTGGAGGTTTAAGGAAGAGAGTTAGAAGGGAACTTAACTTAAGGAAATGGATGGTGGTTTGGGATCCTGAGAAGGGGGTTCTTAGGCCAAGTCCCTTAGGCCGATAGGGTACCAGGTATATTTGGGAATCAAGAGAAATGACCACAGCCAGGGTATACTTCCACAACTAGGAAGTATGAATTGAGGAAATCTACTAGTTAGAACTGAGAAGCCTTGCAGGGTAGATCAGAAACTAGAACATGGGAGGTCTATGTATGGGTTTTTAGAGAGTCCCTTTGAGTTTCCTGTAGCCCTAGATGGTATAGAGCAGTGAGGTATTTTTTGAGCTCTATGGGGCATATAAGTCACTGAGTGAGCTCTCATCAAATGAGGAGGATGCAACAGTTACCTGCCAGAAAAACATCCGGCAGGAATAAAACAGTGTGTATATATGATAGTGACCAAGAATCAAGCACACTTCCCATTGGATGCCTTAGAATTAAGCCAGTGCACTGGAATGTAGAAGAAACCCTTAGGGGAATGTGGTGGTCAAACTAATGAAATCACAGAAATTAATTTCCATTATCTGGTTAAATGGAAGATCAAAATGAAAATTCAGGCCAATTACAATTTTTTTTTTTTTTTTTTTTTGAGACAGAGCTTCACTCTTGTTTCCCAGGCTGGAATGCAATGGCGTGATCTCCACTCAACCTCCACCTCCCAGGTTCAAGTGATTCTCCTGCCTCAGCCTCCCGAGTAGCTGGGATTACCGGCATGTGCCACTATGCCCTGATAATTTTGTATTTTTAGTAGAGACGAGGTTTCTCCATGTTAGTCAGGCTGGTTTCGAACTCCCGACCTCAGGTGATGCACCCTCCTCGGCCTCCCAAAGTGCTGGGATCACAGGCATGAGCCACGGTGCCTGGCTGCCAGTTACAATTTTTTATTTTTTAATTTTCCTTTAGCTCTAGGGTACATGTGCACAACGTGCAGGTTTGTTACATATGTATACATGTGCCATGTTGGTGTGCTGCACCCATTAACTCGTCATTTACATTAAGTATATCCTATGCTATCCATCCCCCCTCCCCCCACCCCATGACGGGCCCCGGCGTGTGATGTTCTCCTTCCTGTGTCCAAGTGTTCTCATTGTTCAATTCCCACCTATGAGTGAGAAATGCAGTGTTTGATTTTTTTGTCCTTGTGATAGTTTGCTGAGAATGATGGTTTCCAGCTTCATCCATGTCCCTACAAAGGACATTAATTCATCCTTTTTTATGGCTGCATAGTATTCCATGGTGTGTGTGTGCCACATTTTCTTAATCCAGTCTATCATTAATGGACATTTGGGTTGGTTCCAAGTCTTTGCTATTGTGAATAGTGCCACAGTAAACATATATGTGCGTGTGTCTTTATAGCAGTGTGATTTATAATCCTTTGGGTATATACCCAGTAATGGGATCACTGGATCAAATGGTATTTCTGGTTCTAGAGCCTTGAGGAATCACCAGACTGTCTTCCACAATGCTTGAACTAGTTTACAGTCCCACCAACAGTGTAAAAGTGTTCCTATTTCTCCACATCCTCTCCAGCACCTGTTTCCTGACTTTTTAATGCTCGCCATTCTAAGTGGCATGAGATGGTATCTCATTGTGGTTTTGATTTGCATTTCTCTAATGGCCAGTGATGATGAGTATTTTTTCATGTGTCTGTTGGCTGCATGAATGTCTTCTTTTGAGAAGTGTCTGTTCATATCCTTTGCCCACTTTTTGATGGGGTTGTTTGCTTTTTTCTTGTAAATTTGTTTGAGTTCTTTGTAGATTCTGGATATTAGTCTTTTGTCAGATGAGTAGATTGCAAAATTTTTTTCCCATTCTGTAGGTTGCCTGTTCACTCTGATGGTCGTTTCTTTTGTATGCAGAAGCTCTTTAGTTTAATTAGATCCCATTTGTCAATTTTGGCTTTTGTTGCCATTGCTTTTGGTGTTTTAGACATGAAGTCCTTGCCTATGCCTATGTCCTGAATGGTATTGCCTAGGTTTTCTTCTAGGGTTTTTATGGTTTTAGGTCTAACATTTAAGTCTCTAATCCATCTTGAATTAATTTTTGTATAAGGTGTAAGGAAGGGATCCAGTTTCAGCTTTCTACATATGGCTAGCCAGTTTCCCCAGCACCATTTATTAAATAGGAAATCCTTTCCCCATTTCTTGTTTTTGTCAGCTTTGTCAAAGATCAGATGTTTGTAGATGTGTGGTATTATTTCTGAGGGCTCTGTTCTGTTCCATTGGTCTATATCTCTGTTTTGGTACCAGTACCATGCTGTTTTGGTTACTGTAGCCTTGTAGTATAGTTTGAAGTCAGCATGATGCCTCCAGCTTTCTTCTTTTGGATTAGGATTGTCTTGGCAATGTGGGGATATGAACTTTTGTTCCATATGAACTTTAAAGTATTTTTTCCAATTCTGTGAAGAAAGTCATTGGTAGCTTAATGGGGATGGCATTGAATCTATAAATTACCTTGAGCAGTATGGCCATTTTCACGATATTGATTCTTCATATCCATGAGCATGGAATGTTCTTCCATTTGTTTGTGTCCTCTTTTATTTCGTTGAGCAGTGGTTTGTAGTTCTCCTTGAAGAGATCCTTCACATCCCTTGTTAGTTGGATTCCTAGGTATTTTATTCTCTTTGAAGTAATTGTGAATGAGAGTTCACTCATGATTTGGCTCTGTGTTTGTCTGTTATTGGTGTATAAGAATGCTTGTGATTCTTGCACATTGACTTTGTATCCTGAGACTTTGCTAAAGTTGCTTATCAACTGAAGGAGATTTTGGGCTGAGATGATGGGGTTTTCTAAATATACAATCATGTCATCCATGTCATCTGCAAACAGGGACCAATTACAATTTTTTAAAAGACATTTTGAGCATATCTGAGTTTGTAGTAGAGTTTCATTCTTACTACAAATTGCACTTCACTGCCAGGTACTCAATGCTCTTTGACCTCCAGACTTTCACCACCTCCATCACAATTATAAAAATTTTCTCAACAGTTGTTGGGTCTTTGCATCACTCCCTCCAGATCCAAAGTCCAGGGTAGGAGCAACTGACTGGCTAAGTTCATGTCACACAGTCGCACTCAAGCAGCCAGTCAAAAGAGAGAAGTAGTATCTGGACTCTTTGGTTTCCATAGAGGAGAGGAACTCAGCTGAGAACCATCAGCTACCAAACTCCCAGGTGGGGTAATAGGCACTTCATTCCTGAAGGGAAATAGGGGTGCTGTCCACAGCACCTGCCAGAAATCTTTGGGAAGGAACCTGAGGCAAGTTCAGTAGTCTGCCCTTATCCATGGGGCATGTGTTCTGAGACCCTCAATGGATACCTGAAACCACGAATAGTATTGAACCCTATATACACTATGTTGTTCTCCTATACATGTATAGTTATAATAAAGTTTAATTTATAAATTAGGCATAGTAAGAGATTAACAACAATAATAACAAAACAGAACAATTATAACAATACTCTAGCATCACTTATCTTGCATTTTGTGGGCATTAAGTAAAATAAGGGTTACTTGAACACAAACACTACAATACTGTGACAGCCGATCTGACAACTGAGTTGCTTTCTAAATGACTAATGGGCAGGTAATGTGTGCAGGGTGGATACACTGGACAAAGGGATAATTCACATTGTGAGCAGGATGGCACAAGATTTCACCCCAATAACAATGTGCAATCTAAAACTTATGAATTGTTTGTTTCTGGAATTTTCCATTTAGTATTTTTGGGCCTAGGGTAACTGAAACCACAGACAGTGAAACTACAAATATGGGGGAACTACTGTACTCATAGGGATTTTGGCTTTTGCTCTGAGTTAGATGAAAAGTCAATGAAGGATTGTTAGTAGTGGAGTATCAGGACATAAAGAATCTTTCTGGCTGTCCTTTCAAGAATAAACTGTAGAGAGCAAGGACTGAAGCCCTGAGACCAGTTGGGAGGCTATTTCCATTTTAAAAAATGGATGATACATGGACCACTAAAGGGTGGGTGAACAGCAGATAAGTGTTGTACGAGCGTATGGACTAACTTGTCTATCTCTGCCTGTGCTGAAGGTGTGTCTTGTCTGGAGTTGTTGAGTATTGATAGAATGATGCAATTTTAGTCATGAGACTGTCACCAGGCCCCTTGAGATTTCAGCACCCCAGCATTTTTAGTGACTAAAATAATGAAAATGCTTTGCACTTGCTTTTTGCCCAATGTTCCTTGTTCCCACAACAAAATTATTTGTTGCAAACAAACAGTTGCTGATGCCCTGTTTCTTTGTTAAATGGGGAGATAACTTCAGGGTCACGAAAAGGTTTGCAGGAAGAAATGAAAGCCTTTAAGGATATTGTTACTAGCTGCTGACTCCCAGGGGTCTAGTTGTTCCAGGTGTTACCTGAGATGGAAGAAACACAGTCTTTTCCCCTTGGTTCCCTGAAACTTCCCCTCCTCTACTCCCCAGCCACATTAAAAGCCCACTTTGTTGTCGTTGTTGTTGTTGTTGTTGTTGTTGTTGTTGTTAAAGTGGAGTTGAGAGTTCCTACCTTCTGCCTTATTGCTTTGGTTACACTGAATAAACCTTTCTCCATCTCCAAACACCTATGCATCAATGTTGGCATCAGCTGCCCATTGGGTACACAAGCCTGAATCTGGGGTTCTATGACAATTCTGGCGACCATGGAAGAACCTTGTGCCCATGGCCGGGCAGTCCCAGCCAGGATCTGCATGCACAGGGAGTCCCCAAAGCTGCCCAGGCACCTTGCCTGGGGAACACCCCTCACTGGTTCCTTTCCTGCCAGTGGTGACCACTTTTGGTGCAATGATCGCTTGGAGTGAAGACATGTACCTGACTTTGGTGTACTTTTGGATTTGCATTTCCTGGGTGAGTCACCATGACCTTTGTGACAATTCTCACTGGATAGTGATCTGGATAGCACCCCACTTGACCCCAGTTTCATTGCACAGAAAGGACAATGGATAGGCCCAGCCTTATCCGAGTGTGGCAACTGTCTAACAGATCCAGGGGTAGGGAATGTGGCTTTAATGACTGCCTCAACTACTGACACTGTGCCTTGTGTTCCTGAGGGATATGTTTCTTTTCCCTTCCCTTCCCCTCCCCTCCCCTCCCCCTCCCCTCCCCTCCCCTCCCCTCCCCTCCCCCTCCCCTCCCCTCCCCTCCCCTTCCCTTCCCTTCCCCTCCCCTCCCCTCCCCTCCCCCCCTTCCCTTCCCCTCCCCTCCCCTCCCCCCCTTCCCTTCCCCTCCCCTCCCCTTCCCCTCCCCTCCCCTCCCCTCCCCTCCCCTCCCCTCCCCTCCCCTTCCCTTCCCCTCCCCTTCCCCTCCCCTCCCCCCCTTCCCTTCCCTTCCCCTCCCCTCCCCTCCTCCCCTCCCCTCCCCCCCCTCCCCTCCCCTCCCCTCCCCTTCCCTTCCCCTCCCCTCCCCTCCCCTCCCCTCCCCTCCCCTCCCCTCCCCCCTCCCCTCCCCTCCCCTCCCCTCCCCTCCCCTCCCCTCCCCTCCCCTCTCCTCTCCTCTCCTTTCCTTTCCTTTCTTTTTGAAACAGAGTTTCCCTGTGTTACCCAGGCTGAAGTGCAGTGGCACTGTCTCAGTTCACTGTAACCTCCCCCTCCCAGGTTCAAGCAATTCTCATGCCTCAGCCTCCTGAGTAGCTGGGATTACAGGCACTCACCACCATAGCCAGCTAATTTTTGTATTTTTAGTAGAGCCATGGTTTTGCTGTGTTGGCCAGGCTGGTCTTGAACTCCTGACCTCAAGTGACCCACTCACCTTGGCCTCCCAAAGTGCTGGAATTATAGATGTGAGCCACCATACCCGGCCTGCTCCTGAGGGATATGTTTCTATCTGCAGTCAGGAAAACCAACCCTGGGCCTGTAGGTGCATTAGGAGAGGAGATCATGGACAATGTTTATTAGGATACTCAGTGACATCTTTCTTGGTACACAATGAAAGTGTTACCAAACACTGGACAAATTCCCTAAAACTGTTGCCCAGAGACTCCCAAGGAATTCTGGAAGGAGATTCTGTCTATCGGGGACAGGGTGGTCTCTGAAGCAGATTTGCCAGGATTCCTGATGACACAGGGTACTTCTTCAGATATGCTTTGCTCTCATGGTGAGGAGTGGCTGCTCATCACCACGTGCTTAGAAATGTGTCTGTTACTTTAAGGATTAGAGCTAATGAAACGTGCTGCTATCACAGCACAGCAAGTCTTTGCATTCTCTAGCTAAAGTTGTAAGTTGTTTAGATAATGGGATCACATTAGATTACCTGCTGGCTGAACAAGGCCAACTCCTCCTGTTTCACTTATATTAACACCTCAGCTGAAGTTGAAATGCATGTAAATACAGTAAGAGAGCAAACTTCATGGTGGCAACAGATAAAAGAAGATTAACTAGGATTAGGTGATTGGTATTCTGGATTGTTTTCTTGGATCTCACAAGGGATCCAATCTGTATTTTCTGGTATCATTACATTTGGCTCATCTATCTATCTTATCGTTATTGTAACTCATGTTTTCATTAATGTCATCATCAAATATAGATTTAGATGCTGTTCCAAGACTATAATAGGTAACAGCACCCAGATAATGGAATTGCAGTATGCAGGATATGGGCCCGGCCCCTGGAAATACTTTCAACTTCAGGTGGATAGGTGCCACTCTTTAGTTTCCACACCTTTGCCCCTTTTTAGCAGAAAGTAGCCAGAAAAGAATGACACCCCTTTTCCTACATAAGTGAGGAATGGAAAAAGGCAGTGGGGATTTGTAACAGGACCCATTGAGATCTCAGCATCCAAGCATTTTTAGTGACTGAAATAATGAAAATTCTGATCAGGCCTTGTGTTTGCTTGCACTTGCTTTTTGCCCAATATTCCTTGTTCCCACAACGTAATTATAAACTGCTGATGTACTGTTTCTCTGTCAAGCAGGGGGAGTTAACTTCAGGGTCACAAAAAAGGTATCCAAGAAGAAATAAATGTCTTCAAGGATGTTGTGACAAGCTGCTGACTCCTAGAAGTCTGGTTGTCTCAGGTGTTATCTGAGAGTGAAGAAACACAGACTTTTCCCCTTAGTTCCCTGAAACTCCCCCTCTCCTACTCTGTAGCCACATAACTCTCTGCTTCTTTTTCTTAAGGTAAATCGGAGAGATCTTGCCCTCCTGCCTTCTTGCTTTGACCAAATTAGATAAACCTTTCTCTATTTCCAAGCACCTGTGTGTCAGTGTTGGCATCAGCTGTACACTGGGTACACGAGCCTGAATTTAGGGTTCTGTGACAAGATGGGGTGGTTAATGCAGACACAATTGAATTATAGAGACAGTGATCACATTTTCTGAATCTCAAGGCCAGATAGTTCTGGTGTTTCATGAGTAGGAGACAGAGCTTAAAGCCAGTGATTTAGGTGTTGAGCAATTCAGGAATTTCTAGGACATTTTGGTAAGACAAAATATCTGATTGGTGTTAGCCATGGAGAATGCTCCCTCTTGTGAAATGTTGAGAAGGGAAGAGGGAGTGGGGGTGGGTGGAATGGAGCCCAGGGGCTAGGAATGAGGCAATCTCTCTTTTGTGGAAGTCCTCAGTAGGTTGGTGTGACTGCTGCTTTCCAACCTGGAAAAAGAAGACAGAGGCCATGGGAGACATTTAGGATTTTGTCTCAGACTCTTCCCAGAGATGATCCAGGAATCCTGCTTCCTGGTGTCCTCCACAAAAGGGAGCTGTGTTTGTTGCCTTGGCAGCATAACTTGGTGTTTTAAAATTTTTCTGATAAAACCTTTAACTGGAAATCAGCCCCAGGGGGAAATCCTGAGATCCATGACAGAGTGAGACATAGCCATTATACCAGGGACTTTGCAAATGTGCTGACAAGAGCTCAATGACCAGCTCCGCCATTTTCCAGCTGTGTGGCCCTGGAAACATTACTGCTCTGTTTCATCCTTGTTTCCTCATCTACCACTGCTTCCTAAACTTGAGTGTGCCCACAAATCACCCAGGAATCTTGTTACAAGGCTGGTCATGAGATTCCGCATTTCTAACAAGTTCTCAGGTGACCTGGAGGCTGCCTGTTCCTGGAGCATGCTTTGAGTAGTAATCTGATTTTTAGGGTTACCCTGAGGTTTATGTGTATTATTTATGAAGAGCTTAGCATGGGGCCTGGCATAATGGCTTCGAGTTATTGTTCCTTGGGCAATGGGAAGCAGCTGACTTGGACTTTGGGGGAGGACCCTGAATCAGAGTAGTAAATAAGGTGCCCACATGAATGCTCCCTCTTCAATTCTGCCCTCCATCCCGGAGGAAGTCTGGAAAAATTATGGATTAGGGGGATTACAATGCAATGGAAGAGATCTTTTGGTGAGACCAAGGATGCCTCTGTTTCATTCCCACCCTGTGATCTTAAAGAAGTCCCTCCCCATCTGTGGGCCCTCTTGAAATAAATTAATGAGATGATTCCTGTGTTTTTCTCCTCTCCCTCCAAGTTGTTGTAATTGGTGTTGCTTAAGGCAAACCAAAAAACTCTAGAACCAGGGCTCTTCACTCCTCTCCCCGTGTAACCCTTGGCAGGAAGACGTAGTTTAGCCTTAGTAGATAACAGCTTTCATAAAAATTCATTTTTTTTTTTTTTCAAATCGAGTCTCACTCTGTCACCAAGCTGCAGTGCAATGGCATGATCTCGGCTCACTGCAATCTCTGCCTCCTGGGTTCAAGCGATTCTCCTGCCTCAGCCTCCCGAGTAGCTGGGACTATGTAGTGTAGTAGCGTGAGCCACCACACCCAGCTAATTCTTGTACTTTTAGTCGAGATAGGGTTTCACCATGTTGGCCAGGATGGTCTCGATCTCTTGACCTCGTGATCCACCCGCCTCACTCAGCCTCTCAAAGTGCTGGGATTACAGGTGTGAGCCACCATGCCCGGCCCACTACCTTTTTCTTTTTTAATTAAAATGTCCTTAACATCTTCAGTTTCTCCCCAATTCCCCTTTCTTCCCTGGTTTCTGTTGTTTCCTTGTTTCTTATTTCACAAGACTAGAAATCCCCTCCTTGTCCAATATAGGCCCTTCCAATATCGTACCCAAATTTCCAAATCCACCCCTTTCTCCTTCAAAACCTTTATCTCCCAGTGGGTTAAGCAGTACTTCATACTAAGGTGTGAATGACTGCTCTAAATTTCCCCAGTGTATTTGTAAGCATGTGTACGTTTTAAAAAGGAGGTCTTGAGATTTTAAACTTGATTGCAA